>NW_009696513.1:568-773 GCF_000703405.1 Apaloderma vittatum | reverse complement strand
CCCTGACCCTGAAGGTTGCAGAACTGCCTCTGAGCCCCTTCAGGAGTGGCCAGCACTGCTCAGGACACATCTCTTGAGACATATGCATTTCTGTCAACTTCATGGCAATTGCGTCCTATTGTTAAGACCTTCCAATCTTCCTCTCCCAGCACCTCTCAGTTTTCCCCTTCTCAGAGAGAGGGCAAGGGATTGTCTGTGCTAACAG
>NW_009696513.1:0-454 GCF_000703405.1 Apaloderma vittatum | reverse complement strand
TCACCCTCAGTTTTCCCTCAGCTCTGAAGGTGTACCGGCTCCTACCAACACCCACAGCAGAAAATGCCATTACCCAAAACACTCTCATCTCCCCACAGCAAGTAAGCTCTCAGTGTTGCTGACAAAGAACTTGCCAGAAAGGCACAGGGGAAACCTTTCTAAAAATCATGCAGTTTAGAATTACTCTGTAAAAACATATTCTTATAGAAGGCTGTGCTTAAGGCACTCTCAGGAACCTGTGATGGGAAAGAAGGTACTTAAGGTGAACACAGGAAAAATAATACAATTGAATATGAAAACCACCGTGCTGCAAGAGAGGCAATACAAAGTGGAAGAACACTGGCACACTCACTGGGTTGGATGGACAGTTTTGTACTGGAGCCAAATGTCAGCTTGCCAGTGTTGGAATTATAGTCACACAGTATTTCCTTTCATAACAAAAAGCCCGGCCAAC
>NW_009696512.1:21114-21434 GCF_000703405.1 Apaloderma vittatum | reverse complement strand
GGAAGGGACTAGAGGGAACGTCCTGTGAGGAAATGCTGAAGGAGTTGGGGATGTTTAGCCTGGAGGAGACTCAGGGGGGACCTCATCACTCTCTACAACTGCCTGAAGGGAGGGTGTAGTCAGGTGAGGGTCAGGCTCTTCTTCCAGGCAACAAGTGACAAGAAGAGAGGGCATTGCCTGAAACTGCATCAGGAAAGGTTTAGGTTGGATCTCAGGAATCCCTTTCTCATGGAAGAGTGTGATCAGGCACTGGAATGCACTGCCCAGGGAAGTGGTGGAGTCACCGTCCCTGGAGGTGTTTAAGGAGAGGCTGGATGTGG
>NW_009696512.1:9422-21083 GCF_000703405.1 Apaloderma vittatum | reverse complement strand
GGCCATGGTTTTGCCAATGTGGTGGTGTTGAGTCGTAAGCTGGATTTGATGATCTCAGAGGTCTTTTCCAGCCTCAACAATTCTGTTATTCTATGAAAATGAAATAGGTCTGCCACTTGCTTTAGATCAAATCCAGAACAAATTTTGCAAGGCTCAATCAAGGTAGACATTAAACTAAGATACATTGTTGCTGCTAAATTTCTTTTCTTTTGACATTTCCTGCAGAAAAAAAGAATTTTATTATGGCGTACTGATTTCATAGACTTTTATCTGCATTTCTCTACCATATATGTTCTCCACCAGATTCCAGGGGAACATGGGTAGCTAATGCTCAGGTTCCCAGGATCCTTTAGGCAACCTTAAGGGATGCTCAGAGGAGTAATCTTAAAAACAGGTTACAAATTTTAAAAGCTCATGTTTTTCAAAACAGGAATGGATAAAGTAATATATTGTCTCACTGCTCTGTCATTTGTTTTATATTTTTAGGAAATACACTGGCTACTAGTTAATAAGCATGATACACTGTTGTTTGCTCAAATTATGAGTTTCAGAAGTCATGTACGAAAAAGCAGTTATATTCTAATTTGTCAGTGTTTCAGAGTTCTATATACAAGAAAAGCAAAGTGATAATGTACATTTTAATCATTTTTTTTTTCACATATAATCTATGGAGCACTGGAGTAAACTATTCTGAATTAACAGTTAAAAGTGTATAGTACTAATAGTCATCTGTAACTAGGCTTTCAGCAAATGCCTACATTTTTCAAATCTTTTCCAGTTAACATACAGAAAACATCCTGGTGGAAGTTCATTTTCTTAGGAGTTTCAGTTACCTCCACTTACCACAAAATTTTAAAAATATTTTCTTTTTTTTCTTAAAATTAAGTAAAAATCTTAATAAAAGAAATTATCAGGTAGTTGATTTTTGCTGCCTTGATCAATCTTTAATCTCCTAAAACTTTCTCTTCCTGAACCACAGATGTACTTGAATGTTTTCTGTCTAAACCTATGGAATATGCTGGATTCTTCTCAAATCTTTCAGCTTATGGTCAACTACAGTTTTACTTTATGTCAAGGCAAGTTATATTACAGATAATAAAGGAAGAAAAGCACTTCAAATTGCTTCTCTCTCTGAAGCTCATGATTTTGTCACGTAAAAAAAAAAAAAGTGTCTTTAGTGGTTCCAGACCAGCAATAATTAAAAAAATCTCTAGATTATATTTCCATTGAAGGTCACTGAGAAGTTTTCTTTTTCTGTAAGCAATAGTTCCATCTTCTGTTGACTTTCTGACTGAGGATGTTGTCAAGTGATTGAATTGTTATGGAATACCAAGTAAATCTTACATTTTCTGTTGTTCCCAGAATTTGTCTTGGGTGAGTGGCTGTGAATACTTCTGCAAAGAAGAACTGATTAACAGTCTAAAAAAGGAATCCTAAAATAAGATAAACTTCCTTCTTAAAAGCAAGAATATGTCAAATTTAAGTATACCAAATAGTGCTGCCTAATTTATGATTTTGATTTACAGACAGTTTAGGTTTGCATAAACAAGTTGAGTGGCAAACCTGACTGTGTTAGTACAACAGTTTCAGCTGAACTACATTTTTTTGCACTTCAATTTTCTGTGAGGGAGTGTACTAGGTCATGACGCACTGTGATTTCTTGCATAAAAAAAGGATCTTGCACATTTCTTGTTGAAACTGTTACATAAACTGTCAAGCAATAAAGGCTATAAAAGAAGGCTAGATTACTGCTAGGTAAGATTTCTGTCATGGAATACATTGTATTACTGTTTGTGGATAAATGCACATATATATCCATGTGTGTGTATATATATATATACATATATATAAAAGTATGTTTATATAAGCATTTAGTATGCACATTGATTCTGCATTTGTGATTGGAATACCAGCTGGAATATTATCTACCAGTGTACTGGTTTGCTCTGTTAAATTGGAAATTGAGGAAGGTTATACCAACATTAACTGCATATTATGCTACTAGACCTGGTGAGCATTTTTCTAACAGTGAATATAATGCTACATGTATATGTTATCTGCATGTCTGTACTCTATATAGGTGATGCAATACTCATGTACAGGTCGAAAAAATACATCAAAAAGGGATTTCTTACACTCTCCAATTCTAATTAAATCAATGTATTATTTCCTAGAATACGGAGTATTTTAATCAGTCCCTTATAATGAAATTAACTATTTGTATAGTGAATTAAATAAGTAACATAGGAATAATAACATACATTCTACAAAAGAATTTATGTTTTGTAGAATAAAATTGAGTTTATTGTCAAGATTGACTCTAATTTAATGGAAAAAGACTATCACCTCATTAGGTAACCAAAATTCAGTATGCTTATTTTGCTGTAGCTGGAAGGCTGAAGTCTTAAATTTTTATCATTATGTGTGCTGAAAGGGATTGTGTATCCTTGATGTGTGTGTGGCACTTTATAAGCACTATTGCCAACTTATTTTGCTACTAGCAAAACTCCTCAGAATATAGAACTATCCCCTCAGATGAATGTATTTTTTATGTATAACATTTTTATTATTTCAGTTAATTGCAGAAGAATTAGAGCTACAAAACTGGAGTTCCTAAACAGATCGTTTATAATCATATTTAAAAAGCAGACAGATAATATGTTCTAGTACTTCTTGATTTTTATTTATGAATTCAAAAGAACTTACACATTCTCTCAAGGAGCTGACCTCTAGCCCAAGCAGAGCTCCTAGAGGGAAGATTTAAGTCAAACCTTATTCAATTCAGAAAAGAAGCAGCCTTGCCTGACTTGAAACTAGGTATAGAAATTGAAGAAAGTACTTTTCACAACTCAAGATGACGCTTCAGTGACAGAGTGATAGAATCGCAGAATCATAGAATGGTTTGTGTTGGAAGGGACATTTACTGGTCATCTAGTCCAGCCCCACTGCAATGAGCAGGGACATCTTCAACTAGATTAGGTTGTTCAGAATCTTGTCCAGCCTGACTAGTAACTCTGGAAGGTACCTGAAAACTTTCTCATACTCTTGCACTAAACTCACATGTCAGTATAAGGACAGATTAAATTTCCCTTCTTTTATTAATAGGAATTAGCATGCTGAATGTATTTCCTGCCAGTTAAACTCTGGTATACAGTCTGTGCATTGAGCACTTTTTACTACTTGAGCATACACACTGTGATAGGTCCGAATAGGGAGTCTGTGATGCTTTGTTACTGGTGGCCTAGAGATCAAAAATTGTATCACTGTGATGGCTAATGAGCTGCCTGAAGAGCTGCAAAAAATTGACATGTGAGTGGGTTGCTCACTCAGATGCTTTTCTTATTCTTGTGTCTGAGAGAGAGGGCAACATAAACTGCCAGCTCCACAAGCTGGACAGCACAGAGGCTCGGGGCGGGAGCTCCTCCTGTAACTCATAGTCTCAGTTGCCTTGAAACTCCACCTAAACCTTAGCTTAGAGCACTGACTCCTGGAAAGACTGCTTCATGCCAGAGGACCTCCACTCAGGAGCCACCTATTCATGTTGCATCACTCTGCTTAGGTGACATAGAAACTGAATTAGTGAATGTAGAGGTGATATTTCATCTGTGCCATTACAGCAGAAGACCTTCTGGTTGTGAGATGTCATTGCAGCAGCAGGTCTACAGAGTTGTCCCTTTTGCAGATCATGTAACCTGAAGGTCCAGATATTTCCCAATGACTGAAATATTGATTTGTGCCATTTCACTGTAAACTCTTTTTTTCCTGAAGTTTTTTTTGTGTGTGTTTTAGTGTTTGGAAAGATTGATGTGTCAAATGATCCAGTCCTGTACGAAAGTACAATTTGATCTGTCGTGCTGGATAAATGTTCATTAGTTCAACATTCAGGCTGGATATTTCAGATTGTACACATTCACACTGCACACAGTGGTAAAAGATATATATGGGCATAAAAAGACTTCCAGGAAACTGTTATGATGGTTATTGCTTTGTAGATCTCTAGTGTGACAATAATATCTTGCACTTTTCACAGTGAAAAATGTATGTGCCCATTTGAAGCAAATATTTGGCAGTTGTTTTGAAGTATGTGTTTTTATAGAGTATGTTATCTCACAATAAGCAGAAAGATCTCTGATGGCAAAACAGACTGAATTTAGGTTAAAAAAAAGTATTTAGAAAATCAGATTCCCCACATCAGACTTCCTATTACACTTTATGGGAATTCAGTGCCCTCATACAAAAAGAAGATTGTTCCAGCCCCAGATAATCAGCATTGGTTTTCGACTTCTACATTAACCTTTCTGACAAGTACTTTTATAGTTTTCCCATTCCTGTGGTTTTGTTATTTTGTTGAGTTTTTTGTTGTTTTTGATGTGTGGTGTTTTTTCTTTTTCTTTTGTTTTTTTTCCCTTGTTTAGTTGGTTTGTTGGTTTTGGTTTGTTTGTTTGGTTTTTTCTGCATGGGATGAAACTAGCCTGCTCATTCCATCCTTTATTAAGAAAAATAAAAATCATACTTAAGATCTGATCAGTAGCTTTGCAAAAAATGCAGCCAGAAGTGTTGCATGGTAAACAGCATAATAAAGACATCAGAGGTCTATAGTTGCATTCCAGTGTGTGTTCAATGCTTTTTCCACTCTTTGTCTCTACTTTCTGTTTGGCTTGTCTATGTTAAGGTCACATTTTACTAATGAAAAGAAACTTCTGCAGAGCAGTGTACCTCTGCAATCTGGAATGCACACAAGAGAACTTGCCCACACTTGGACAAAAGAACAAGAAGAGAAACTCTGCCCTACTTCAGCTACAGTGAAATCCTAGCTGAAATAATTGTCCCTGAAACTGAAAACCTGCTAGGCAGCTTGTCAAAACAGAATGTGACTGTGAGCTGGAAAAAAAAAATCTGACAACGAGAATTAAGGATGACAAACACTAGACAAATATATTAAGCAATTTGTTTTAGCTCCTGAAAAGTGATTTCACCTGAGTATTTTCACTCTGATGTTTTGCATATCTTGTTGGCAAAGTCATCAGGGAATCAGAACTGAAGTGTTGATTATTTCTTGATTTTACATCACTAGTTAATACTGTTTTATTTTAAGGGTAGGTGAGTAGAAATAAGAAAGAGCATCCATTGACGTTCTCTTTCTACATAAAAGGAAACATTGAAATCACAGGAAAGAGGGGAAGAGTAAATTAAAGTAGGAATTATTTCAAATGTCATTACTGTCCCACCACAGATAAGGCAAAAATATGCACAAGGTGCAAATAATCTTCCTTACAAACAGAGTTTTCTTCAGAACAGGAAGGAAAAAGAAAGAAATCCAAACCCATACTGTATAAACTTGCCAAGAGCTTTATAATGATATTTGGTTTTACAATAAAGACATACTGCATGCTATTTCTTCCCTTCACCTTTCTGTCTTCTCCTCCTTGTTGTCCATAGCAACATGAAAACTCCTTTGACAGAATTTTAACATTGCAGTAAAACATTCAGAAGTTGGGTAATTCCAAAATTAATATTTCCAGAAACATTTAGGGCACCTGATATGCGTATTTTATTCAACATAATAACAACAACAATAATAATTATTAATAATTATTAATTCAATATAATATAATAGGTTGAGAAAATTCCTCCTGCCCCTCTACTCTGCCCTGGTGAGACCACATCTGGAATATTGTGTCCAGTTCTGGGCCCCTCAGCTCAAGAGAGACAGGGAACTGCTTGAGAGAGTCCAGCGCAGAGCCACAAAGATGATGAAGGGAGTGGAACATCTCCCTTATGAGGAAAGACTGAAGGAGCTGGGTCTCTTTAGCTTGGAGTAGAGGAGGCTGAGGAATGATCTCATTAATGTTTATAAACATGTCAAGGGTGAGTGTCAGGAGGACTGACCCAGGCTCTTTTCAGCGACATCCAATAACAGGACAAAGGGCAATGGGTGCAAGCTGGAACATAGGATGTTCCACAAAAATATTAGGAAAAACTTTTTCACTGTGAGGGTGACAGAGCACTGGCACAGGCTGCCCAGGGAGGTTGTGGAGTCTCCTTCTCTGGAGACATTCAAAACCCGTCTGGACGCATTCTTGTGTGACCTACTGTAGGTGATCCTGCTCTGAGAGGAGAGCTGAACTAGATGATCTTTTGAGGTCCCTTCCAACCTCTGACATTCTGTGATTCTGTGTTAATTTTAAATTATGTGATCACGTGTTACATGAGTAGGGAGTTATCCTTCGTTTGGCACTGGTTTATTCCCCAAGGGACAAGTGTCTTTTTACTATTTTAACAGATATGTATCACCTAGTATGGTCTCCAAAGAGCAAGGAGGTGACAGATCTCTCTTCTTATTCTCATCAAAGGACCTACAGCAGGGGTAAGCCTGAATGGCTTTTGAGTAGGTCTAGATATATAGGTTTAATCATAATTTTTCTTAAGGGATGAAGCTGCTCTGTTGAGGAAACCTCAGAGTCAAATTATCTGGATGTCCATGGAAAGCTTGAATAGCTTGTCTGAATTCAGCCTAAGCTTCATATGTTTTGAGCTGTTCCTGATACTAATTCCAGTAACACAGCCAGCTTTGCCCTTAGCAAAATCCTGGTATGCTGATGCAGCAAAAAAACAGAATCAGAAAATTTGCCCTTCATCCAAAGTACATGAAAGAGGGTATTTTCTACAGATACTGGAAACATTTCTCTTTCAAGGTGCCAGTGAAAGTATAATAAATATATACACATATACATATACTTATATATAGTAAGAAATTCATCTTAGCAGAAAAAATGGATTTTTTTTTAGTAGCATATGTGTATAAGAACAAAAATATTCTTGCTTTCTTCTTGTAGTTCAAATCTTAGAATAATCATAAGAAATACTCCATGATTGTTAAAAAAAGATACAGAGAACACATGCATCTTTGTAACTGGAATTAATTTTCTTCTTTTTTACACTTTTTTTTAAAACAGAAAATATATCAGCCTGATCAGAGCATATTTACTAAAACGTGAAGACTGTAGCTGATATTAGGTTAATTAGATTTAATGCCAATGTTTTCTTAAGATTATATATTTATTGTGATCCTTTTAGTAAGCAGAATATTGTAACTGTACAAGTTGCATTTCTATAGAAAGATGTTTTTGAGTTCTATCATTAACCTAAACCTAAACCCTCTAAATTCTATTTCATCTTGTAGATGTCTTTAAAACAAACCCCTAAACTGGCAGCAGTTAGGCCACACTGTTAAGCACATTTAGTAACTGAATTTTACATGACTGTCTGCCCAGAGAGCAAATCTGCATGCCCTCTGAGTTGACTTTCATTGAAATGTGTCTATATCATAAAATCCTCTTTTTTTGGAGTTTGCTGATAGGTGGCATGCCATATGAACTGGAACATCTTTAAAATAGCATTTTTATATTGACTTTTGCTTTAATTTCTATCTTATTAAGGATTAAGAAGTTATGAATTTCAGGTATCCTTCTACAGCTTTTAGAAATTACCTAGTGCTTTGAATAAATTTCCATACTTTTTGTATTTGTATTATGATTGTGAATGAATCATTAAAAAGAGATCTCTATCTAGGAAATTTGATTAATGCAAGCTTTCTACATTTCTCTCGATCTTAACCTATCTGTGCTGAGTATTTTCATGGTACATATTGCCAAATAATCTGTTTAGAGGACACAGAGAAAAAAATTATTTTAATTCTATTCCAAAGTTATGGATCACTTTATTGCTATCCAAACCTCCTTTCCATGGATAATTACATTTTCAAAAACATATGTTCTGGATTTTGATCTAAAAGTCATTCAATCTTAGACATGATCTCACCTTTTTTACAAAGTCATTCAAGATCTTTACATCTCTGGTGAAGTATTCGTTGCTTACAGCTTTGTAGGAAAAACACAGTGTGTGAATCTGGTAGGTCAACAAAAAGCCTTCAAAATTTGCAGAGCATTATTTTTGCTGTGAGGATAAGTCTTGGGGTGAGTGATGGATACGGCCTGTACAGTGCATGAGGGTCCCAGGATCATGGAACAGATTTTGTAAAAGCAAATACATTGATCAGATGATAGCCAATGTGAAGACCTGAAGAAAACAGAAACGTGCACAGCTTTGTTCTTCTGAAAAACTTAGACAACTGGCTCAAAGATTCAGAATGGCACTTTCCTTCATATCATATTAATACTTATGGTCCTTCGTACATCCATACCTGTCTTATACCTTTTTCATTGAAATTAGTAGTAACAAAAGCAACAGCAGAAACTCACTTTGTAAAAAATAGTTAATTACAAAAAAGAGTAACTGCTGTCTACTAGTCTGGTCGTTCCCTTGAGGCCATGGAAGACTAAATTTTCACTCAGTAAGTATTTAATATATAGTATAAAAAAGGTCCTCTAGAAAGAGCTGAAGATGTTCAGCATACATGAATATGCTAGAAATTATAGATGTTGTTCTAATGGAAGTGATATTTTCTTCAGAAAACAGTAAATGAAAAATTTCTAAAATTTTTAATTTCTTTTAAAATATAATTCTAATAACTAATTCCCTCTAGCCCCGAGGACTGATGATCTGTACAAAGTTATTATACAGCCTGGTAATTTTAATGTGTCTGCTACTGGCTCAGAAGTAACACATGAGTTCATCAGTTCCATTTGTAATTACATTTGGGAAAAGGGATTATGGAGACAAATACACTCAGCTGTTTTGTTCCCATGTGTCTAACATGAAATTAACCACTGAACCAATCTTTCCCATGCTCTTACAGTATTGATCAATTCTAATCCTTTTCTAAGTCTGTATAGCCTAGTCCCAACATTAGGGTCCTTAAGAACACCAAATGAAAGTGTTAACTTCATGAAAAGATTTTTTCTCACATGCTTGAGGTACAAAGTCAGCATACTACTGGATGTGTATGAGTGTCATCTTTTGTCAGGTAACTTGATGTCTCATATTTCTCATTAATTTTGCTAGTTTATATTTTACTTAAAATGGAACATTGGAGACTTTCTTTTAACTAGCAAAATATGTCAGTTTTCAGTTCTTCTATCCTAGATACTATATTGTGTTCTACAGTTCTTATAGCCTTACTATGCTTCTCTCAAAGACAAATGAAGTGGATCTTTTTGTTTAAAAGGACACCTTCAGGTGTCCAATAACAACAAATAACTTGACTTAAAAGGTGAAAAAAGGCTAAGTTTATATCAATCAACAGTAAATTCTATATACTTCAGAACATAGGCCTCCATTATTCCAGGGTCGAATTATATTGTACATTTACTCATTAACAACTTTCTTTCATTCAACTTTCATTTAATTCATGTTCTTTTGGCTTGGTAATAGACACATGAGCATCACTTCCCAGATCTCATGTTACCTCTGGAAATTTTAGCATTTTAATCCTAAAAAAAAAAAGTCAGCATGCAAACAAGTATTGAAAAAAGGTCTAGTTCATCCTCCTTCAAGGCCTGGTGCCGTGAGATGACAGCTGAGTGCCGTCCTCGTGACAGCAGCCTTGAACACACTTGAATACTGTTATGTGTACTTTGGCTCTTCTTACTTCCCAGAGTAATGTCAACCTTTTTGAACTTTCCTTATAGTCCATATTTTCTCACTCACAAAATTTTTTAATCTGATCCTGGAGGAGAGAGAATTTCTGTTGTGCACAGTAGACAAATTCTGCATAGTAAAATTTCCATCTTGTGACTCATCTTCTCTTATGCAGCACTAAGAGTCATGAAATAAATTCCAAAGAGGTAATATATGGAAACTATTGAAAGATCATATATACAGTGCACTTACCAGCAGGCTTTTGCCTGGACAGATGTGAGTATGGTGCAGAGCCGGATTTTCATTAGTGTTTTGATGGATCCAAGAGGGTGTACATTTAAACAGATTTGCAAGTGAACCGTACTCAAATGTATTTCAATTTCTTTCCAGAACTGGCCAGACTGTTAAAATAACCATTCAGTTTTGAGAAATAGTATAAAACTAGAATTAGTCTCAGTAGGGATTAATATGATGTTCAATGTTTTAAAAATGGAATTAATCAGCTCCACAAATACAGGTTAGGGAACAACTGACTAAACACAAATTTTATAAGAAAGTCTGAGGTTACTGAGTCACAAACATAAGACAATGTCATAATATTGTGACAAAATACATAAACAGCTTAAAGATTTGTTAAAGAAGCATAGATTCGAAGACAGATGGGGCAAGAGCAGTATTTTCATTTTAGCCCTTTTTTTACAGAAACCAACAGTAATAGAGTATCTTCTTCAATAAAATTTAAAGCCTCAGTCAAAGCAAGGAGTCCCATTTTAATCACTGTGCTTCAAAAAAAAAAAAAGTGAATGAATGCTCTAGAGAAGGACAGTGAACTATGAAAACTTGAGGCCGTGACAAGCATGAATTGTGAGAAACTGTTGCAGTATCTATGTAGCTAGAAGACAAAAAAAATCTGAAGAGGATAACTACAAACTGGTACAGGAAAGAAGAAAGGCTTTCTTTTCCATGACCATAGTGAGCATAATGGGCATACACTACATCAAAAGAAATACATTTTTCATTGGGAAAAATTTCTCAGTGGTGAGAGTACTGGAAAATGATGTTGTGTAGACACCATATTTTTAAGGTTGAGTTAGACAAACTCTTGCTGGAAATTACAGCTACTACTGGCCATAGTTTAGAAAAGAAATTTGGGAAGAGCATCCCATAAAGTCCCTTCAGGCCTTGTCCTTTCAGCCTTCTAGAAATCTCTGAGAAAGATGCACCACATTGAGCATTATTTCTCTAGGTCGAAAGAAGCCAATCAGGAGTACTGCACATGAATAATATTAAAATAATTGACAAAGTTTTCCATTACTATATCATTAATAACTCATTACACACTAACATAATTCATGAACTGAAGTAATACTTGAGAGAAAAGCTGCAGGCACAGTTTGAGCACCTCAGACTTGTTACTTATTGTTCCACAGGGCTTGCAATGCTCAGTTGGACAATAAATGTGTCCTGTCAATGAATGGTAGATTTCTAATGCTGATAGTAAGTGCAGGATAATTCCTGCATATATTTGTACACACCTGTAAGTATGACTTTCATGATTTTATGAATGTTACTTTCTCATTAAAAAAAAGCCAGTGGGAAATACAGATTTCAATATGATTCTTGCAAGAAAATAATATTTTTTTTTAAAAAAAATCCAACAAATTGGCTTTTTTCCGTATTTATTTGCTTATAGATTTAGATATAATTTTCCTATTACTCATCTTTCAAGTCTTCCATTTCTTAAAATGCAAAAATTTACAGTATCTTCAGCTGTGACAAAGTTATAGGAAAGCAGAATTGCCTTTTCTTATTTGTTTAGTATTTTGGAAAATTTCTGAATATGAAATTTCCTTGATAGATTTAGAATGGAAAAACAGAACAGAGAAGACTGAAACAAGAATAAGTCCATGTATACTCTTGCATATATTAGACAAATTAAAGAAAAAAATACAATACTTAAAAGTGCAAATTGAAAAAATATTTAGAAATATTTTTTGAAAACTGAGAAAAAATATTAAATATATCGTAGTTTAAAATAAATCTTCTAAATTTAATTTGAAGTGCAATGTTTTACTAAATTATGTCTTCTTATTGGGAAATTTCACTAAAACTCTGGATAAG
>NW_009696512.1:0-9409 GCF_000703405.1 Apaloderma vittatum | reverse complement strand
TTTGCAGAAGCTTTTCTTCTTTGTAGGCTTAACAATATGTATTACGTAAATATATGTTAGTCTCCTTTAAGATGAACAAGGCTATTATCCTCAGCTGCTCACCTCAGAAGTCATACCATCTAGTCCTTTCAACACCTTTGTTGCCCTTTTTTGGACACATTCTAACATTTTTTATCCTTCTTATACCGTGGAGCACAAAACTGCACACAGTTCTTGAGGTGAGGCCACAATCCACTATAGGGGCACAATCACTCCCTTCCAACAGTTGGCCTCACCCGGCTTAAGGCAGCCCAGGTTATGATTGGCCCTTTCGGCTGCCAGGGCTCATTGTTTACTCATACTGAGCTCACTGTCAGCCAGGAATTCATACATCCAGGAATATGCCATCCCAGGGACAGAATCTGACATTTGTCCTTGTTAATTTCCAATGATTGGTGAGTGCCTAATTCAGTCTACCAAGGTCTCTCTAATCTACCAAGGTCTCTCTGTAAGGCCCCGCTATCCTCATGGGAGTCAACAGTTCGTCTTAATTTAGTATCATTGCCAAACTTAGTGTGCCTTCAATCCTGGTGTCCAAGTCATTGACAAAAATATTGAACAGAACTGGGCCTGAAATTGAGCCCTTGGGAATACCATTGCTCACTGACTGCCAACCAGATGTTACCCTATTTACTGTAACACTTTGAGCTTGACTCTTCAGACAATTGTTTGTCCATTTTATTGTATGCATGTCTAGCTGTAATGCTAGACATTTTATCCAGAAAGGTACTGAGACAGGCAGTATCAAAACATTTGCTAAAATAAATAAAAACATATGCACTGCCTTTCCTTCTTCACTAGGTGGGTAGTTGTGTCATAACGGGATATAGAAATAGCAACATCAATTGGCTGCTTAACGTGCTGATGTTCTACACCCACTTATGTCCCTGCCATAGAAAAATTAATTGCTTTCTTCCCAAAATGGAGCCTCTCTTTTCAAGAGAACTCCTAGACAGATTGGAGCCCTGCCATGGGTGCGTGGCTGACTTCAGACTCAGTGGCACAATCATCTTTAAAGAGACACTTTGTCCATCACTGATTGACTCCACTTCTGAAAGCAGTTTTAGCTGGCCTCACTTCTTGGAGCAGTTTAATGAGCATTACATGTGTATTACTTTAGATAATATATTTATAGGCACATATGTAAGTAACTAAGTATGTTTACTGATTTTCTGGTGGTTATTTTCTAGTAACTTTTAATAATGAAACATGGGCTTGCTGCTACATATGAAATACATATACTTGTTTGCTTTTCTGGTGGTAATTTTGTAGTAACCTGATATATACTAATTTTATTAATCATAAGTGTATTTGTTTTCTAAAAGCAATTTAGGAAATGAAACCTTGTGTACTATGGAATCATACAAACCCACCATTGTGATCTTTACATACCCACAAGCTAAGTAATCCTTTAGGTCATTACGTCTTCAGTATTTTAAATTATTGAATAGGGATTAATATTTTTCTTTTGTAAATTAGGAGGTTAAGTTTATTCATTGGTAAAAATTTATTTTCACCAATAGATGCTACCAGATTTTAAGCACAATCTCCATCACTTAATTAATTTTGTTAGATTAAAACTTCTAAAATATGAGATTAAAACGAAAGCAATAAATAGTTCCAAGGAATAAGAAAAAAAAGATCAGAAATAAAAATAGAAAGTTCACTTCAATATTTAAAACCTGAATATTTATTATTTCAAGTTTCATAAGATATTTCTTGCTGAACTTCAAAAAAAAATAAACCCAGTAAGAATGATAGATTCAAAAAGTAGTCATGTCAGTGACTGTTAAGGCTGCCTATAACAATTACAGAAGGAAATTATTTTCAGAGCTAAATAAAATAATTTTGTGGGAGTTTAGGACCTTTCAATCAGATGAGAACAATCTACATTAATCCATATCAGTTCTTCCCAATTGTTTGTCTGACTCAGGTCTTAAAAAATGTTTCTCAGATGATTTCTCCTCAATATCTATAGATGTGCTCCAGTTTACCCCCACAGTATTTGCATAATGGTTTTTTAATTAGAGATATGTAGAGAATATGAAAGCTATAGAAGATAAACCTTTCACTTAGGGAAAGGAAAATATATTTTTTGTTTGTTTATTTAATCTTCAGTGTTCACAGACATACTGAAAAAGTTCAAGACTACTGTGCTCATAAAAAATATTTGAAAAACCTGAAAGAATAATTAATATTTTTTCCAAATATCCCTGTGGGAGAAGAGGTATTTATATAGAAGACAACAAAGTTTTAAAATTTTTTAAAAATCCTTTTAAGATCAGTGTAGATAATACAGGACACTGTGTTGGATTATATCATCATGGTCTTCATGAGGACTAGAAATGCAAAATCCTGCTTTACACAGAAAGTTTCAGTTTCATTAAAACCAAAGATTAATACCTTCTGTTCATCAAAGATGTTTGATGTTAGACTAACTATCCAGTGTTTTTCTGTAAACAGCATACCAATAAACTCCCCAACAGCATACTAAATACACCCTCAGTTTCTGTTGTAACAAGATGCACATCATCGATTTTTCAACCGATAGTAAGTTGCTTCCAAGCACAGAAGAAAATTAAATTTTTATTCTATCACTGAAAACAGCCTAAGCACTGATTTCCATCTGAAGTCTCCACTGTATTCAGTCCATAAAGCTGATATTATTACCTTTCCTTCTGAATGGCAGAGTATTTGAAATTATGAGGGTAGATTTGCTATATTTCTTCTACTTGACTGAGTGGCTTCAGAAGCTGTATGCATGCTGCTAAAATAGATTTTCTTTTCTAAAGAAGCACTTCGTATATTTACCCTGCCTAACAAGATCTACGCTCATTTTCAGAATTATTTCATCAGCAAGTTCAGTGGCTTAAAATACTGTCTTATAGCCGCCTCATAACTTCATACATGACTAGGTTGTGTTTGCTTTTCATATTGACAGACTATTTTTCAGAAAAGAAACATTTTTTTTTGAAAGAAAAGCTGAAAACATTGAGTGTCTTTATGGTCTCCCCATTAGAAACTTGTTTCTTTCTTTATTCAGACACCATTTTTTGCTTGCAGGTAATAAATCTGGTTCTTCTCTATTTTCGAACACTCTGAAAACTCCCACTGTGCCATCTTCACCAGGAAAAAAAGACTTAACTCTCCTGTATAAAGCTATAAATCTTACTTTCTTCCTAAAAAGGAAGCAAAAGCCTATGAGCTATATCAAGAATTAGTAACTCATACCCACAAGATTCACTGAAACTCAGAAGTGATTGATTCTCAGGAAGAACAAGTTTTACTATTTACCAGGAAAATATTCTATGAGGTCCATAAAGGGAACCACCAACTATGAACTGAAATATCTGAGTAGGGCTTGGGCTAGTCTAAAGGCCTGTGACTAAACATTTATTCATTAAATGTGATTAAAAAGGACGACACTTAGTAATACCACATACTAAACATTTTGTCTTAGTTATTTGGTGTTGTATTTTAAAGAAAAAAATGAATTTTGACAGGGTTAAGTATGTTGATACT
This sequence comes from Apaloderma vittatum, assembly GCF_000703405.1. NCBI lineage: Eukaryota > Metazoa > Chordata > Aves > Trogoniformes > Trogonidae > Apaloderma > Apaloderma vittatum. Next base: position 5,848 of record NW_009696512.1, on the reverse strand, counting down.
CTCAGACAATGACTCATACAATGTAGGCATTAGAAGATGCCTAATAGATTTGAATCTCAGCTACAGTGGTTAGTACCAACAATGTAGCATCAGTTACGTTACCTTAAAAGACAGCATCAAGATTCTTGTATCCAATCCCAGCGTCTAGAGAATTTTCTGAAATAGCAAGGAAATTGTTATTTTTTCTGTCTCCTCTAGCTTGATATTCTGAGTATCCTTACACCCATGCTACTGTCTCTGTAGACAAGAAGAGATACGTGAACTTTCTCTCTCTGTAAAGTCCGTAACAGTGTCCATAGCCCAGAAATCTGACAGTTAAAGTCAGGATATTTTTATTAGTGCATTTCTGCTCCATCACATCCAGTTAAAAAACTCAAAGACCGTTAAGAAATAATGTTTAATATTTACTACATACAACAAGGACTCACTTTTGATCTATACTGGGGAGAAGGGAAGGGACAGCTAGGGTCTGTGGCATGAATAGGCAATCCACTCTCCTTCTCTCATTTGCCTTCTCAACTTTATTCTCCCCACCCATGCAATGCATTGGTTATGTCCCTTTTTTTTTTTTAATAATTAAGCACGTGGATTAGATAAGTCTTAGGAAATCTCTGTTTTATTTTTCCTCTTAGTAAAGTTTTTCAGAAAGGTACTATTTGGCTTTTGGACAGTACTTCTATTCCTTCAGATTCATGAGATGTTTGTGACATGAAATAGTTATTCCATTATAAAGTATAGTTCTATATTAAAACTGTGTTTCTTTCAGCTTTTGAAAAAAAAATAAGCTTCAAAAATGGGCAAAGTGAATTACTATGAGGCTATAAAATAAGAACAATAATTATACACATATCTCAAATGAGAATGACACAAATGAGTTTAATTACAGGGTAACAGAGATTAGAGACATCAATTCTTTGAAAAGCTGTTTCTTATGATGTTGATTTTTCAGTTTCTGGCTTTTGAGAACTCAAATGTGCAATCCAAGATAACGGCAAAAAGGTATTATGATATTCCGAACAGGCATTCTTGAAAACTAGTAGTAGCTGGAGGACATATTTTATCTAAAACCTTAAAGAACAGCTGCGGAATAGAGTCCCATAAGACATCATTCATGGTCAAATGTGTTTTCTCTCTCTGTAGTAAATATTACAGAGACAAAGCCGATGTAGTTTGGCACAAGCTCTTGGCAGATATTTACTGATGCTTCAAAAGGCATTTTCATTTTGGATTGTATTTTAATTGAATGTGTAGAGATACATTAATGTTTGGCATTCTTTCCTTCTACAGATTCTTTTTCAAATTATACTGGGTACCATTTGATGGCATGCTTACTCAGGTTTTACTCTGAGTGGAAGAAGCTTCAGGAAAATACAAGACTGGGGCATCCAAGAAAGGGTCTGTGAAAGGGATCCTTTAGAAAGTCATCTTGCCTGGCATAAGTTCCTACAGAAAACATTGATGTCACCCCACACACCCTACTCCAGTATGTTTTACATACCTGTTTCTTGTTCTGTATGTCATGCAGTAGTGTTTACATTACCACAACTGTAAATATATTGCATTTGTAAATGTATACAAAATAAATAATCTGAAACTTCTGGGGAATTATTATATGCTTTATCATCTACAGGACACCCTTTCCCTTACTCCTATGATAGTACTAAAAGATACCATAACAAAATATATGCAGATACTTTACCACATAATAGAAATTTTGCAGTTCAAATCAAAGCCTGTATATGTCAATTTATAGCTTTGCTTATATTAAAGACTCTGTGAGAGATCAAATCCATGGCACATGTCAGTCAGATCCTGTTTTATGAAATAGTTATTATATTCCTTTTATTTTGTACAGGGAGTCTTCATTCCTGTGATTAATCATAATGGATGAAATTAATTTAAATGCAGAGTGGAAAGACATGCTTACTTCTCTGGAGGAAGATGAAATAGCGTGACTTTTGCGTTGGGTTTGTTTTTATGTTCCGTACAAGACTACATTCTAATTCTTCTGAGCACAAAAATATCTTAAAAATGGCTACATATGCAGTGTTTTCTTAGATGAATAAAATATTTGCCTACTGAAGCCATTAGTAGATTTTCCTGCACATTGCTGAGTTGGGTTTCATATCATATTCCTTCCTTTCCTTGGTGAAGAAGGTTGATTCAGGTCGTTACTTTCACCTTAGTCAACCAAGAAGCCCAGTAGTTTATTGTGAATCTTTCTACAGATATAAACCTGACATAACAATAAAACAGCTCATTCTGCCAGCTGTAGTTGAGGAATATAATCTAATGAAAGAGACACCCGTTTCCTAACATGGCTACTGCCTTAGATTCCTATCAAGATGTAAGAAAGGACTTTAGCCGTCATGAACGTGAGACATGTTTCAGCTAGTTACTCTGATGCTGGCACAAAGGGGCCAATACCATGGCAGAAAAGTCAAACAGTTGGGATCCCTGTCTAGAAATGCAAATATCGACACAGAACTTGTGAAAAATGAAAACAGTTCAGCCTCTGAAGGAGACTCTTGTCAGATATGAAGAGCAGGTTTCCTTATCAGGTAGACATTGAATGCTACCAGAGTGTGGGATTAAGGCACTTTTGCCTAAACTTTAGTTCTATCTGTAAGGCAACCATCTTGGCTAAAACATTGCCAGAGTGCTTAGGCCTCGAAATCTAACCATTCCTACAGCATGTGATGTTAGATAATTAAATAAAACCACTTAATTTCCTATATAACATTGTTCACATATTGGAACATTGAGAAAGTTTCCAAGACAATGTGTAGCTCGTGCATGAGGAGTTCTCCCCACAAAGGTTTCCAAAACAAACATAGGGGTTGGTAGCATCAAGGATTGTTCTGTCCCTAAAAGAAAATCTCACAAAGAATGGAAAGTTTTGAAGATATCGTGGTCAGGCTCTGTGGACACAAAGGAACCTAGAGATGTCAAGGAGCCAGTTGACTGCACATTTTCTATCCTGGCCCAAGAGTCTGTCATCTTTTGATAGATTATGTTCTTTGGGTGAACTATGCTCATTATAATCTCATTACAATACCAAACCACACCTCCATCCCAAAAGCTACCTGCCTCTGAGGTGCAACCACCCCTCACTGAACTTGCACATTGAATTTTTCTAGTTTATACTAGAAGCAAGGAAAAATTACATCAATCACAATAAAGATATGCATGACTAGAGTCACTCAAGCTCCACCTGAAAAGTAACAAATAACACAAAAACGGCCCAAGAGAGGGAGATATTAGGGAAGATGCCACCATTTTCAGGGGAGATACCACCACAGACCACCTCTGACTCCTGGGATCAGTTGACGGGCTGAACCTCTTTTTCCCCCCATAGGAACGCCTTTGGGTAAGGTCTGAACCCTTGGTTTCACCAAGTCCTGTGCCAGGATACATAGGAAATCTTCAAAGAGCTTCTCATAATCTATTACATATGTAACTTTCACGCATGCTTTGCAGTCAATCACTGTCACTGGCAATCAAAACGCATTTATATATCTGTTGCCTAAATAAATTATATTTGATTCTGATCTGACTGTGTGAGTCCCTGTTGACCCTTTCCAGGGACACTGACAGATCAATTCCGATCTGGCCATGAGAGTCCCTGTTGATAATTCCAGGGGTGCCACCAGATCAAAGATATTGCCACCCTTGTGAAGGCTGGCCTTGTAACTCCAGGGATGCCGTCAGATCAAAGGCGTATTCCAGGGGCGCTGCCAGATTGAAAGAAATTGTAAGTGTTTTGTTAGTAACGTAGAATTCTGCATCACTCAGAACCTAAGCCTAGCAGCCCCCAGCTTCTCTGATATCTGAGGACAAGCTGGAATGCAAGGGGATTTATCTTCTGCCAAACTGATTTGAGCCTTTTTGCAACAGCAATTGTTGCCTCTTTTAACATGAACGAAATCGGCACCTCACTTTTGCAATAGAAATTGTTGCCTTTTGTTTGCAACAGGAATTGGTGCCTCTCCTTTTAACTCAACACCAAGCAAGTGGACCACCATGGAAAAATACAGTAAGTACCTGAGAGAATTAGCAGTGAAAGAGGTGATCTACTGCAACCTCCAAACAATTGTAAACCCTGACAAAATTGTAAACCCTGACAAAATGCCATGTCAAAAACCTGTTATCTGGAGATTTGTGAAGCGTGCACCAATCAACATATAAGCACACCTTGTCAATAGTGGTCCGAGCATCAGATGGCCAAACACGAACCATGAGTGAAGTGGCCAACAAAGCATGACAGTATAAAGATAGTACTGTTAATCCCCTAGAGGCTCGCATTGCTACCATGGAAAAAATACTTGAGGAAGACAACAAATCACTGGAAAAATCAGTTAAGAAATCAGTGGAGAAAACCAGTAAGTCATTAGAGAAGCTAACTGATACACTGTCCAAGAGGGAAGACAGACCTCAGTGGAGAACACATTGATGCCTTTAGAAGACACAGATCCGCAAGATCGGCTATAAACAACTGGAACACATCATGAGATGACTTGTGGATATTCCTGCCTGGGTATGGACATGACATGAGAAGGTGAGATGGAAAGCCTACTTCTGTTCTATGGGCACAAAGTTATGAAACACAAATAGAAGACAGCAATTTGTCATAAGAAAGAAATGTTCAGGTCTAACAAAATCAAAATGTAAATGGGAGGAATGTAAATGTAGTTCACACAAAACCTGTAAATCAGATAAAATCTGTCAATCACCCTCAAAACTAGAGGGGCCCTGCCTCCAGTCAGGTGGAGGACAGGAACAGTTGAGTTTATTGGACTGTGTGGATTCAGTGGCCTGGCACATTAGAATCAAGAAAATATAGAGATCTGGTAGACACTGGTGCACTCTGTACCCTAATGGCATTGAATCATACAGAGACTGAAACAGTTACTGTTTCTAGAGAGACAAGTGGTTCTCAAGAACTGTCTGTATTGGAAGCCAAAATGAGTCTTACTGGGAGTATGTGGGAAAAGCACCCACTAGTGACTTCTTTAGATGCCCCTTGCATCCTTGGCATGGACTTCCTCAAGAACGGTGATTACAAGGATCCAGGAAGTTATCGAGAGGTCCTCCTGCCTCTCTACTCTGCCCTGGTGAGGCCACATCTGGAATATTAAATCCAGTTCTGGGCCCCTCAGCGCAAGAGAGACAGGGAACTGCTTGAGAGAGTCCAGCACAGAGCCACAAAGATGATGAAGGGAGTGGAACACCTCCCTTATGAGGAAAGGCTGAAGGAGCTGGGTCTCTTTAACTTGGAGAAGAGGAGGTTGAGGAGTGACCTCACAAATGCTTATAAATACGTCAAGGGTGAGTGTCAGGAGGATGGATCCAGGCTCTTTTCAGCAGTGTCCAATGATAGGACAAGGAGTAATGGGTACAAACTGGAACATAGGAGATTCAAGAAAAATATTAGGAAAAATTTTTCATTGTTAGGGTGATAGAGCACTGGCATAGGTTGCCCAGGAAGGTTCTGGAGTCTCCTTTGGAGACGTTCAAAACCTGCCTGGATGAGTACTTGTGCCATCTACTGTAGGTGATCCTGCACTGGCAAGGGGCTGGACTAGATGATCTTTTGAGGTCCCTTCCAACCTCTGACATTCTGTGATTCTCTGATTCTGTGATCAATGGGCTTTTGGCATGGCAGTTCTAGAGACTGAAGACATTGTTCAGCTGTCTACTTGCCCAGACTTTCAGAGGAATCTACTGTTGTGGGGCTGATGAAAACTGAAGAGCAACAAGTACCAATGGTCACTAAAACAGTGCATCGATGACAATATCGTGCCAACTGAGACTCTCTAGTTCCCATTCATAAGCTGATTCGTCAACT
>NW_009696510.1:28789-49198 GCF_000703405.1 Apaloderma vittatum | reverse complement strand
CAGACTCCTCCAGGGGCCACTGGGAGCATGGCAGAAACGCGTCCCATACCTCATTTCAGTCGCTGGTTTTGCACAGCCCCAGTTTGCACCAAAGCTGGGATGTCAGCGTGACATCCACCCAGCCTGGACGTGACTCTTGCTGACGCAGGCACAGAATCGAGATCCAAGCCAGACTTCACGGCTCCTTCCCGTATTTCCCTGGTGAGGACCAGCAAGGCTCAGAGATGGGGCCCACACTGAGGAGCTGGGGGTCTCTCAGGCTCTGCTCCACACACCTCATCCATGCCTGCACACTGGTGGGAGTCAGACCTTGCTTGCTCACTGAGTACTTTTGGATTCGTTCTGAGAACCTCTGTATGAGGGCACTGTGAGGTAGTAATTCAAAGTGAACCACTCTACCAAAAAAAAAAAAAGAAATCTTCCTTCAAATCTGCTTGTGGTTTTCCTTTCAGGAAAACAAAAAGTTCAGCAGAACTTTTTCAGCATCTCTGCCGTTTCAAGCTGCTTTATTGATCAGGTCTGCCTTCAAACCATGCAGCGGTTTCTTGCATCTTCTCTCACAATATTTGCTTGCCATCAGTTTCCCCAGTGCCACACATTCATGACGTTTGGTTGCCAAGATGCACAGCTGGGCAATGACAGGTGACAGAGACAGTTGGATCACGGGCCTCTGGACTGGACACCCATCACAGCTCCTACCAAAGTTGGGTCTGGGCAGCAGGTCTCAGAGGCGAGCCTTACCGATGGTGTTTGGACGCTCCCAGCACGAGGAGGACAGCAGCAGGGTCAGGTGCAGGCAGGCAGAGGTTTGACTTTCCAGAAACCAACTCAGAGCTGCTGTGCTCAGGGCATTAGTGTCCCACTTGTGGCCTCAAGGCACCACACTCTGTCCTGTGCTTCGATCTTGATTTAAGGAGCTACAGCTTCCCCGTAGCCCGTAACACCACGGGCTGATAAGACCTGACTGTACCTTGACCAAGAGAGCTTCTGCTGGGCTGCGCCTTTCTTACGCGAGTCGCCCAGCTCTGCTTTTGCCAGCCAGCCCCGTGACTCGCATCGCTGACAGTATTACTGTAAACCTGAAATTTTCAAAACAGCTTTGATGGAAAAGACGGGGCACTCACCAGCTTGTGCAAGGTGAAGAGACACAGATCAGACCGACGCTAGAGCTCCGTGAGCCACAGGAATGTTTTTCCTGCTATTTGCTCTGCTCTGGTAGCAGCGCCACAAGCGCACACATCGCCATGTCTGTTCACAAGCACATCTGCACACCTCCAAAATGAGTCACATCTGGGCCCTGTTTCCAGAGATTCCCCCTGACCACTGCAGATTCAAGGGCATATCAAAGCAGGTGTGTTTAATGCAGGGCGATTAGAGGGGCTTGGCTTCTGGATTACAAGATAGATAAAATTTCAGTTTTCTTATAATTGTTGGAGAGTTGTACCACAGAGTGACCATTCCAGTGCCAGCTGGGGGAAAGGTTGGAACCAAGTACTGACAAAGTACAAAACTTTCCTTTATTAAGGTGTTTACAGCAAATGACCCTACCACCCAAATAAACATGATCTAGAATATTGGCTGGGGCTGTTGAAATACTATAGAAATTGAATTGGCAGCAGCACTGAAGCAAACAGGCTGTTCCTCCATTTTCATGCCAGCACATATGATGCTGCAAACAAGTGACAAAGTACCTGCTGAGTCACTGGGCGATGTCTAACAGGTTTAACAGTGGGAAGTCAAAAAACCAACGCAGAACAACTCCAGATTAGGTATTCTGGAAATACCACGAGGCTTAATTGTACATTTTGGGCATCCTCAGACTGTAGCTTTTTCCTGCAAAACTTCGTGTTCACGACAAACCATCACCAGGTGTTTGTGGCTGCAAAACCCACCCCTTCATTACAGCCCAGTCGGAGTGCAGGGGCGAGCTCTGGAAGGGGACAGAGAGGTCTCTGCCTCTCCAGCCAGAAAGACGCTGGCAGGAGCCCACAGCAGCATTTGCTTTCCTGCTCCAGAAACCCACCAGCTGCACAGCCATGCCCAGTGAACAAACCGCCAGGATCTCCCTTCTCATCAGACAGGGCTCGAAGCTGCCTCTGCCAAGCACTGCTCAGGCCATTTTCTAGTCACAGCCACAACCAGCCCCTCAATGAGATTATGAGTCCTTCAGCAGCGCTAATCAGTGCTTACGCAATCGGGGATTTCTCCAAACCCTCGGGGCTGCTGCCTGCAGGGACAATGCTCCTCGGTCTGTCCTGTGACTGGGACCTGTGCCTCAGCGTCAGCAGGGCATCAACTGCCCCTTCCCTGAGGTTTTGACAACATCCTCCCCTTTTCCTCTAGAGGGGCTGCCTGTGTTCAGCCTCAGGGCAAGATGATCTCCAGGAGATGAGGAGATGAGTGAGGACAGAGGACTCCAAACCACAGGCAGCAGAGACCCAGACGCTCAAGCACTGGCTCCTGAGCAAGGGCTTCTTCAGAAAATCACCGTAGCGCGCTTTCAGACACGCTGCCCCCGGCACACTGCCCGGGGAAAGTGCCAGGGTAGTATTTATGAGATACCAGCAGGAGACTGTTGCAACTCAGCGTGTGTGTCATCTCCAGCGTGACTCTGGCAGACTTGAACAAAACATGCGTATTCTCCTTCATAGCAAGGATACCACAGCATAGGATATCATAGCATAGGATATCACAGCACAGCACAGCAACAGGAAAGCCTCAAGAAACAAGTCATAAACCCTTTGGCACCTGGGCAGACATCCTTGCACCCCTCTGCAGAATAAACATCTGGGCCCCACTCAGAAACACACTTGGATTTATACTTAAGCCCAAACATGATGACCCCCTGAGGTTTAAGCACACCCCTCAGCAAGGTCCATAAAGCAAGTCAGTAGAGCCTCAAAGTTATTCACACCCTATCCAGACAGATTTAGGAATTAAGAGCCTCAACCATTTGTTCCTGCAGCTAAAGGTACTTGGCCAGTGGCAATGTGAGGTGCTACCCACGTCTCCAGGTACAGGAACAACGAACGCTGCAGAGCTGCCTCCTCACACAGGGCTTTTCTGCCTTAAAAGAAGTACAAGACGTATGTGAAAAAACACTATGTTATTAAAAAAATCCAAAAAACAGCAAAGACAGGCTGCAAGGTACCTTACCTCCTACCACAGCTGAAAAAAAAGCATAAAAGCATGTGGAGTTGCCGTGCTGCTGGAGAGCAGCTCGTCATAACGAGGAGACACACATACCAACGGGATGACCAGAGGGGGCTCCAGGCCACCTAAAATCTGTTCCAGGGACTAATAAACCAGTGCCTTGAATAATACAACGTTTTATACTGGGGAACTAGGATTTTTTCTGCTGTTTGTTTTTCCACATACCCTCAAATTATCCTGCCAAAACAAAGCTCATGAAAGTTGGGCTTAACGATTTTGTTTGAAAATAGGATATTTACATCCTTAAAAGCATCTGGCCTATTTCTGTATTTCATCTTCCTTTCAAAGGATAATACAGCTTCTAAAAATTCCCTCCAATAGTCATTATAATTTTACCCTGCTCCCGATATAATAAACAACTCTCTCCATCAGCCTCCAAGAGCTTTGCAAAGAAGTCAGCATCACAATTTGCACCTTGCAGAAAGGAAACCAAAGCCACCCAGCTTCCCCAACAGCCACCAAGAAACCACGGCAGGCGCCCATCCTGCCTGCAGCCTCCTGAGCCCCGCTCCAGCACCCTGCACTGCAACACCCCTCGAGCCCCAGACGTGCACAGGATGACTCCGACCCTCTGGTGATCTCTTGCCTGGAAGTGTTTAGAAACCCGTCGTCCTCCCTGGCTGCCGGGCAATCCATGCACACTTCAAAGCTCCTCTTTTCACAAAAACAAGAACTGACACTTGTCCTCACAGGAGCTTGATTTCTTTTTTTTTTTTGAGCAACTAGAAGATGCTCAGTTTACCACATGTACTGCCTGTATGCTGTATTTACTCTATAGAAAATACTACAACTACTAAACCGGAGAAAGTCCACAAGAGGATGGGCACTGCGCTGTGTTTAATAGTCTGCCTTCATCACAGAGCATATTTCTGAAAGAACTGCATGCTGCTTTCACCCACTGGTACAGTCCTAGCAGAGAGCACAGCCTGAATGGTTGTTCAAGAGAAAGATAAACAGGAGAGGTCTCACTTCGCTTTAATTACGAAAAAAAATCAAGAAGTTAAGAAAACTAACAAAGGCACAGTTCATAAAGGCAACTGGAGTAGAGAGGCGAGCAACATCAGGGTGCAACTTGCACCTCAGGAAGCCACAAATCAAGAAAAAGTACCAAGACATTCAGAATTCACGAGGTATTCTCCCTCCCATTTCCCAGAAATCCAACCAGATAAATGGGTATTTTAAAAGTGGGATTACGGAGGAACAAGAAGTTACAGCAAACACGCAGTACTTTAAACCGCAAGCGAGCCCTTCCAATGAGAGGGATGACTGTGTAAGCAGAAGAGGTGCCAGGTCATATTGCCAGTGTGGTACTTCCCACTTCCATTAAGGCACATCACTATTTTGTAAATAAATAAAAATTAGCTTGAGACACAGAATGGCTTAGTCTCACGAGTACAAAGATAGGACAGAACGGTCTTTACGGCAGGACAAGCAGCCAGCAGTTCCGGAATGTGACATTCTTCCAAGAGGCAATGCAGGACAGGGTGTGTTTTACAGGTTGCAGGAGAAATATCAGAGCGCACATGAACTTTTATTGCTTAAAAGTCATAGCAGGTGTTGCCTGAAAGTTGTAGTAGGAAGAAGAAAAGTATTAGGAGTTTGTTTCGCTCTCAAAGGTCAGCACCACATTCAAGAGATTTCCCCACTGCTCAGGGAAATGCCAGGGGTGGTGCCCAGACAAGAGGGACAACATTTTTCTCATGCTAAGAGTAAGCCTCATTTAGATGTATTATTTAGCTGAACATGAAGTGCTTATACATAACTTTCTGACTCCAAATTAAACTTGTTAGTAATGATATACATACCACATAATAATTTATATGCATTTAATGTTTTACATTGTAAGCATCCTTCCTGCTTTGCACATGAATTTATTCAGAACCACTATTTATCAATCATTGTTTTTTCCCTAGCTACCGACCATCCGGATTTTACAGAGTTCACAGAACAAAATACTGTGGAATAGCACTGACACATCGCCCCATTTAGTTACAGATCAACAGCTCTGTTATGGCTTTTGACGTTCATTCCTAGTCTGCTTGTAAAAATAAGAACTTGAACTCTGTGCAAGGGTCGCGGTGAAAGCAGCGTTTGAAAGCCCCATAAATAGCTACGTGCGCCTCCCAATACTGACATCTCGTGGCTCTCAGTGAAATACTTTCCCATGCACTACACATGGGTGCAGAATTTATTGCAGATACACTGCAGGGCCGGAGCAATGCGGCAGCAGCACCCCTCTGCTCTCTGAGGGGGTCTCTCTGGGACATCGCACTCCCCTCAAACTCTCACTTCACGCAGTTCTCACCAGCCCTTTTAGTTTTATCCCACCTTTAATCTGTCACTTAGAAGTGGACTCCCTGTGCAAGTTCAATGCTTTACAAATAAATAATCTCAACAAAAAGATAATCCACCATTTACTTCTAGCCCCACACTTCCAGCTTTTATTTTTCCCCCCTAAGTTCAGTTTCAGTGTTTCTTTTACAACTTCCACAATCTATGCCTAAGTCGAGTGACCAAAGGCATTCCCTGCCTAGCAGATTCCTGAGCCTTTCTAGGCAACAGACTTGCAAGCAAGCGCAGATAACTTTTGGCAGTGCCTGGCCTGTGGCGACTGACTTCAGGAATCTTCTGTTTGGAATAAGCTCATTAGAGTTTTGTAACGAGATTGCATGGCAAGGCCAGGCACCAGCGGCTACAGCTACGCCTTGGGTGAAACCTTGTCACAAACCGGTATCAGAAGGGTATTAGCTAATATTTTGTCTGAATCCTGACTTGAACTTTATCGATGATGATTAACTAGCGAGCAGCCAAACTCCTATCCTGCACTGCAAGGTGGCAACACTCTCGATTCACAAATAATCCAAGGCACACAGACCGGGGCTACGATGACTTCCGAGAAGACTGACACGGTCCCTGTTGCACTTTACAAGTTCCACACCAGGGACAGAAGCACCGTTTTTCACCACCACCTTCAGGTACAGCAATTAGAAAAGCAAATCGCTGAAACACCCTTAAGCTGTTTCAGACTCACACTTACCTAGACCACCTTGACTGACCAGGAAAAGTATTAGTTTTCTAAATACTCCAAGTTGAAAGAGTAGGATCAAAATGCTTACATTTAGCAGCTCCTCCAAGTGCCACGTACAAACCAGTTTCAAAGAGAGACCCCAGCATTACATGAAGACTTCCCTGCACATTCTCTCCAATAAAAGCCTTAAAAACACTTGCACAGGAATACACTTAGTTAATAAACTTGGAGCAGACTGCCACAGCAGCAGCTGGTGGTCCCCACATCTGTTTAACTTGCTTATAAAGCTTATTATATTTACGACGTGGCTTAGCAGACAGAAGCAGGTTGCTTAGCATCAACCACCTCAAAGCTATTCTGCTTTCCATGTGAGAAAAAGCAAGGGTGTGGTGCTCTCCACCTTCTCTATGTATTAGTTACGTATTAAAAAGCCTGCCTATACAGCAGTCTACTATTTTAAAACCAATCTACCCTAAGTAAAAGGTTAAAAAAGGAAAAAACCTGATGAAACTCAAATATTTGCTTCTAAAAATTCACTCTCAACACAGATGCTGTAATTCGTTGTCTTAACTCATTCTAATGCCACACACCTAGTGACTTAACTCCAGAGAGCTTTACATATTTAAGAAAACACGTGGTGTTTACTACAGGCTGTAATATCTTACATTTGTCTTGAAAAATGTAATCCATCTCCCAAATGCACTTCCACTGTAATTCCTTGTTTGAATCTTCTACATGTTATTTGTAAGCAGCCTTATATCAATCACTAACTTTAAATAAAGTGGGGGGGAGGTACCCTCTCTCTCAAAACAGTATTACCCAACCTAATCTAAATGACATAAAAAAAAGTCCCATTAACTCCTGCATGGCACTATTGCTAATTCTAGGTTTACTGCTTTGTTGCTGTAATGGTAACTGGAAGTTGTTCCAACACCGTTTTCTCAGCAGACACTTAGAGATTTATAGCAGAGCACCTGAAAGTGAGCAGAGCCTAGAAACTCAAGAATTGTTGAAGAATGAAATCAGTGGTTCAGTCAAGTCAAAACCAACACCACCTATATCATTATTTAAATTGAAATGGCTTTTCTTTACTTCCAAGCTCGAAGAAAGGTCATGCAGATGTGCATATTTGCCTCCTAACCAGGTCCCACCACCCTCTTCCCCCTCACCCTCCCAAAAAAAAAAGAAAAAAAAATGTTTTTGGAAGAGAGTCAGAAAGAGGCAGTGTGCTTACCCCCCAATAATGGTTAGATCATCTTTAATTCTAGCACCTGAAGTTATACAAGGGTTTGCTTAATAATCAAGTTTCAAAGAACTGTTGGACACATTCAGTAAGGTGACAACTGTGCAATACCACTCAGTATTTCAATATCAGGGACCATACTCTTGAATTGTTTAAACACAATCCACAGAACTCAAACAACCATCCACAGCTTAACTAAACAATCAGTTAAAAGTCTTACAATTTAATAATTCACATAATGGTCAGTCTTTAGTAAGGGATACTGAAATCCATTAAAACACAACACTAGATTTTACTCTATGGGTGTGTTGGGCAGGCACATAATTGGCCATTCTTGGGTATAACCAGAAGAGTAAGGAGAAGAAGTTTACCACAGTTTGGCAAGTCCCACATTTTGTCAGTTAAAAGTGAACTGTGAGAATTAAATACTCATCTTTACATATACACAAGTTATGCTGTGAAAGCATATTTGCTTACAAACATATAAAAATACTTGTTAACTAGTTTGATAAGAAAATAATGTATAAAAGTATATAGCAAAAACATTTAATCATCTCTGACAATGGAAAGATCAAATTCATTTTTATATCACATGAAACAAAAACAGCTACAATTTTCATTTTCCTTAATCCCTTACCCAGAAATACAAAGGAAGACACAATTTGTTTCCAAACAAATGATGTGAAATTTCTTAATAAACTGAAATGTGTCAATCCAGAACGCACTCAGGTATTTGGCCATATTCTAATAGTAGTAGTAATCATCCTGGAGCTGTTCTGGATTGATAAAATAAATACAGTAGACTGTTTTGGCCACTGAAATAAAACTGCAGCATAAACGAGAGATGAAAATTTTTGCTGACAATGAAATTCAGTGTAGGTTTCTTAAGGCTAGCTGAATACTCAAGTCTAATTTAACTGAGGGCAAAAAAAGCCAATCCACCCCTTTTTTAAAAAGTATTCTCTATACTTCAATATAGGTCTTTGTAATAGCTAATGAAATGTCAGAAGTAAAAATAAATTAATTCACAAGAGACAACTTATGCATGACTTCGACACCTTGTCCTACACGGTTTTGTTTCATCTCCTTTGCGAATAAAACTCCACAAGGTGCAAGCTCTTAAGGGAGAGAAGGAAGGAACTGTGGTATTAAAGAAGCAGCCTTAGTGTTTTGTTTTGAAGTCTGCCCCAGGATGACTGAGTCTTCTTCAAGAACTAGTCTGCCAGCTTCTTGGACTAAGGCTATTCTGGTGACCACTTTTAGGACATGCACATATAAGGCTAGACCAATACCAGAAGTGATGTACAATGATGGAAAGAAAAAAAAAAAATATAATCTGGCAGTTGATAGCTTTGTTCTTGGGATTCTCAGAAAATAACACAATGGCAGCCTTTCTTGTCTTTTTCTTTCCGTGTTGGCTCTGGTGAAGGAGGGCACTCTTGTTCTTGAAATTTCCTGGAAACAGATATTTCAAGTTAAATTCACAAAAGCATTTTCAGTTAAATGAAAATACGGTAAAGTTACTGGGTTTACACTTTTAGAGAGGGCAGACTTACTTTTGACACTCAAACTACTGATTAAACGAGTAGTAGCTTTTGAGGGTATGAAGGGACACTAGGTGCGTGCTCTCAAGGTACCATACCTTATAACTCTGACAAGTTCATGAAAAGCTTGGTCTACATTCAATCGGATTTTTGCTGAGGCTTCCATGTACGTTACTTTAAGTTGCCGCGCTAACTGCTGACCTTCCTCCTGGGTAACCTGTAACAGACAACAGTCATTAAAGTCAAAGCTTCTGCAGGCACATCTGGATCAGCAGACATGGCATATACGCATTAAGGATCTATTTCTCCTCAAACAACGATGTCTATTTGGCCACAGAAGAGTGGCCACACTGCCCAGAAGACACAACTGGGAAATAAATCCACACAACACATCTTTTTTTAAAAAAAATCTTCACCTGAATTTGAAAAGTTCCTGCAACAGAGAAAGAATGATCCTCCAAGGAATTTCTCTCACTGCAGCTGCCTCATCTTCACTTCAGCTCTGCCTAACAAGACCAAATTTTCCTTCACAGCCAGACAAGAATCCCTCACTCCTCCGCAGAGCAAGTGCTTCAGTCAGCATCTGCTGGATTACTAACAGAACTGTCAATACTACTGCTAAATTCACCTCCCCATCCCAGCTGAATCTACAGGAAGAAAATATCAAAATAAAAACCAGGTTACTACTTTTAAAACAAGAACACTAAAACAAGTCACTAAAATAAAAAAACCAACTATTTATAACACAGCAAAATATTACCACAGTTGGTTTTAAATGTAGCTTAAATTACAAGAAATCCAAAATCCACGAAGCCTTCAGGCCATTCAGAGATATTAAAGAAGCCCTGTCTACCTCTTGACTCCTTGCAACAACAGAAAAAAGGTAAACAAAGAGGAAATAATGAGCATCATGGAGAGTCGGTATAAAATTTAAAGCGATGAAGCAGAAGGCAGGAAGCTAGTGGACCATTATAGGACAGAGGAATAAGTCGGTCACAGGACAAAACCAAAACGAGATCACTGCATATTTTTGGTTGCAGCAGAAAGCAGCGAGGTCAGACAACAGGAGGCCACCCCAAGCGGTGCCAGGCATGTGAGGCTTCGACGGGAAGGTCACCCACAGGGCCTGGGAGGAAAGGGCAGCTTTCCGTGATAAAAGGATGTACAGCAGATCTTGCCAAGACAATGGCTACTGGAAGAAATGTCAAAGATTACACTGCTTTCACAGAAAAACGTTAAACCAGCACTTAAAGACTGATATAATGAAAACAAAAAAAAGAGGGTGTATTTTTCATATAGTTTTGAAAAGGCACTTAAATTTAGAAACTAGTCAGAGATGGAAATACATGGGAATACGAAAACATCATTGGCAGCATTCACCACAGTGCAAGACACAGAAGTACTTTTTAGCTGGCAAAATACTTTCCTAACAGCTACACATACGGCCCGAGAGCTTTCATGCACAGCATCTCAACGTGCTTGACTCCTCTGTCCTTAGCACTCCCCCAGCGTTACATTCGTACATTTACCGCTGAATCGAGGGCTGCTCCCACTAAACTCTCACAGAGCTCTACAGGGAGCCCCCAGCACCTTGTGTCATTAGCTGCACTAACTCAGGATGCCAACTGCTGATCTCAAATGTTCACAGAAACTCCACATTTATTTCAGTGTTATTACCATCAGCTGAAGCCAAAAAATACCCTCAAAACCAGCACAACCCCAAGATGAACTACTGGAGGTGCATTTGTAACTTCAGGGCACAAAGTGAGAATGTGACCGGGATCCCTCAATTCTCCATTGCTGTCTGAAAATCTAATGATATTCAAGATTTTTGCTCCACTAGATAGAACAAATCCACTTCTACCTTCCTCTCTAACCCCAGATGATGAAATATCGTTATTCCTAAGCTTACGATGGCTGCACTTCAACATTTGCAGCTATTCTCTGGCACATCAACGACACCGCAGAACCTCCCGAAGTTTACATCAAGACTTCCAGAACCTGCTACACATCTCTGCCTCGATCACCAAATAAAAGTAAGTTTAAGTATGGATATGGCAGTTTTTGCAAAACTAACCTCCTTTACTTTTCTTCATCCCTGCATAGTCCACTGTAGCCCCAGAAAGTGAGAAGCTAAAGTCTAATAAAAATAATTAGAAAGGAACATCTAGTCCTGAGGAGAAACTGATCCCAATCTTTAAACACACATGGTTACTACTTTCTTCATTACTGTATCTAAAGCACATTAGAGATACAAGTCAAACCCACACTGTAATAGTGTCAGGATACACAATATTCTGTAGTTAAAATATAGATGCAACATTAAAGTTATTGTATTTACTAGAACATCTGTAGTTGCCTAACTCCAAAATAATCTTTCTGTCAAACTTACAAATATCTTGTCAAGTAGCTTGTGGTCAATTTTAGTGACCTCAACAAAGTCAGTTTAAAAAAAAGTATTTGGTTTTGGGCACGCTACAGAAGCATTTACAGTGTCCGAACTGCAAACTATAGGCCAGAACATGCCAGTTCCATTTTCAAAGCCAAGGGAAACATGGTAAGTACAAATATAGAAATACTTGAAAACAAAAACATGAGTTTACATCTTTTTATTCTCCCTTCTCAAGTACAACAACCCTGTGTCATGACAGGCTTTTCAACACATGTGATGGGACAGCTTATTAAATGTGTCCAGCAAAACAAAAACTAAATTGTTTTTCTCTAAAGAATAGTATTTTACTTTAACAGAAGAGAACCACAGATGTTCTGGTAGTAACTGTGTGTGTACATGTGTGCGTGTTGACTCTGCAGGGAAAAGCTCTTAGCTTTGGGAATCTCAAAGCTGCATCCGAATGGCAATCAGAACGCACAGCCTTCGTTACAGGGGATCTTACTGTAACAGCCGGCTACCCTGACGCTCTCCTCGAGGGCCACTTCACTACCCACTAATTCTACCTTACACAGCACAGAATCACAGAATGTCAGGGGTTGGAAGGGACCTCAAAAGATCATGAAGTCCAGCCCCCCCACCAGAGCAGGATCACCTACAGCAGGTCACACAGGAACGCATCCAGGCGGGTTTTGAAAGTCTCCAGAGAAGGAGACTCCACAACCTCCCCGGGCAGCCTGTGCCAGGGCTCTGTCACCCTCACAGGGAAAAAGTTTTTCCTAATATTTTTGCAGAACCTTCTATGTTCCAGCTTGTAGCCATTACCCCTTGTCCTGTCATTGGATGCCACCAAAAGGCTCTGTCCTCCTGACACTGCCCCTTGACGTATTTATAAACACTGATGAGGTCACTCCTCAGCCTCCTCTTCTCCAGGCTAAAGAGACCCAGCTCCTTCAGCCTTTCCTCATAAGGGAGATGCTCCACTCCTTTAATCATCTTAGCTGCTCTGCGCTGGACTCTCTCCAGCAGTTCCCTGTCCTTCTTGAACTGAGGGGCCCAGAACTGGACACAATATTCCAGATGTGGCCTCACCAGGGATGTTGTCTGTACTCTCATGCAAAAGGTCATTTTGGTACTTTGTGGTTACGAAGCACTGACACAGACTGACATGCCGTATTCAAACACTCTGTCAGACACCTGACTGCTGGTTACCTATAAAGCTTGAGATCAGGCAAGCCATGGGAAGACCTCAAGGTACGATCCATTTGTGAGAAGAGGCATCGTTACATACAGCCATAAGATCTACCACTTCAAGAAGTTATAGTCGTGCTTTCATCCAAGTTCACAATAGTTAAGAAACAGGTCAAAATTAAATGTTAAAGAATTCTAGTAGGCCACCAGCCAGGTCCCTGTACCTGTCCACCCCCTGAAATAAGCCATCTCGGGCATCTAGGCAATCAAGGTGAAAGCACGAGGCTGCTTGCCTGGGATCGCCAGCTTTGCCCATCATCTCCCTCTGTGCATAAACTGGGGTCACATGGACCTGTCTTTAAAACCTTGCTTTAAAGGCATCTTCAGAACTTATGATCTTAGCACTAGGTCATTGCATTAGTTCAGTCATGATGCAAAAGCAAAAACTAGTATTTGAACGAAACCCAAGCACTTGCTTGTTGCAACTTGGATTTTCCTTGAAACCCTGCCACCTGGGGAATGATCGGACTTGACCCAGTTTAAGCTAGCAGTTATCTACAAAGTCATACATATCCTGCACAGACAAGTTACTCCTCTGTCAACAGTGGTTATTACTAAAACATCTGGTGCTCTACTGAATTGTCTTATTGTAGAAACATCCAGTGCTGTTTGAGTTGCACAGAATTAACCCCTTTAAGAGAAAGGCTGCTACACAGCATTTATTTTAAGGAAAGAGCAGTAAGAAATGGCGCTTCAATTTTGGTTTGACAGTCACCGAACTGTGATCAATATGCCCCAACACTTCATCAAGACCACACTATTGTCTGTGCACTATCACTGTACAACCCCGTTCATGTATTTCCTGAGAAACCACTGCCACCACATATGGATTATTAGTTATGCATCATTTGCTTCCAAATTTATGGCATCACAATGGCACTACTCTGTACTGCTAGAAAACAGAGTTACTTGCATAAAGGCATGGCCAGACCCTCGAGACATCCAACACTTTCATACATGTTTAAATCTTTAGGGCTCCAGGAAGATTTGTGGGTTAATTCTACTGAGTATCATTTGCTGATCAATACACACACTAAATTACTTTTTTACTTGGTTTTACGCTCTCAGAGGTAGCATGTGTTCTCTATTATTTCACTGTTTTGCCTTCTGTCTTTCAGAAAAAGAAGGCAGATGCCTAGCACAAGTAGTTCTGCTCTAAAAACTCATGCCCAGCTTCCTGAATTTCTAAAAATGCTACTTAAATTCTGAAAGATAAACATCTGTGATCAAAAAAGTTAAGAGGAGTAAGATTTCTTCTTGTAGAACTGCCAGACAAGTAAAAGCACCACAGTGTGACACTCTAGCCTGGCTGACGAGGTTCTCCTTTGCCCTGAGACCTCCCATCGCAGCTGCCTGCGCAGCAATCCTGTAGCCAGATCAGGATGACCTTGCCTCTCAGGCTCAAGTTTTTCCATACTTGGAGAGAGACATGGTGCCAGGACTAGTTTTCAGCTGGTCCAGCTCCCTGACCGGGTGCCTGCCCTGAGAGTTCACATGATGGAGCAGAAACAACCCCACCGACGACGCGGTTTAACGTCCAGCCGATAACATCTAGCTGCTCGCTGCTGCCAAAAGGCGAGGTCTCACTTTCTTGCCCCCACCCCAACTCCTCCCTGCTCTGGTCCAAGCCACAGTCCCACCCTTCCCACACTTCGAGCGCTGGCACTCAAATCTTTCTGCAGGCTGATTTAACTCGCGCAGGTCCCAGAAAGCCCTTCCAGCTCATCTGTTTCCCTCCCTGTCTAGAGAGATGATTCAGTTCACAGAGCGCTGTACATGAAAGCTGGGGCCAGCAGAGGCAAGAGTGGGAACGTGAAGTCAAAGAGGGAGGTGAGCCTCTCCCTTCTGGGGACCAATTACGTCAGCTCGGCATGCCCAAACCATTCCTTCAGACTGACTTCAGGCCAAGTGAAACACACCATGGGATGGGGCAGGGAAGAGTTAAGAACATGTAAGTAGCTGTTTCAGCAAACCTAGAAGTGCTTTTTCAGCTACAGCTGCCTAAGCGCCAACTTAGGATGGAAGTTACAAATCTGCCAATTTACATGTAAATTCAGTGAGCAATAGCACCAAAATTTTGCTCATCAGCATCTAATCAATTAAGGTAATTAATATAGCCATAAAAAGAAAAAGGAGATTTTGGGGACATATGCTTTTATTTGTGTTCACATGTAAACAGCAAAACTGTGAAGTTCAGCAATTTAAAACCAGCTGCTTTGAGCTTGAACATGTACAAGCTCAGCATCATCTGAAAAAGCAGCGAGGAATCAGGTAAAGCCAAGAGATGACAGGCATCTCTTTCTTCCTTTAAGGGAATCTGTTTTAAGCCTAATTTTTCTCTTGTTCTGCCACTGTTTTTCGACAGAGAAGATTTTATTTAGTAAAAAATAAAACCTATGTAAGCACCTGTGGACAGCAACTAAGTTATGTCCTGGTATAGAAATCAGAGAGTATCTTATTGTTTAAAGCTGTATTTTCCTTGTGAAACCCTTAAAATAATTACAGCAATTTTAGATACATTTAGTTTACTCTAAAAATCAATCATGTGTTTGCTACCAAGCTTTAAGAGTATTCTTACTGTCTCAGGAGAAAATACAAAAACTTCTGAAAGGTTGCTGAAGAAGAATACAAGTTTGATGCCTGTTCCTTTCCTGCTAATGTAGTAAGATTATTTTCATTTCAGCTCAAATGAGTCTGATTCATGAAGAATCAATAGTAAATAGGGAAAACAAATTCAAAGCTCCATCTTTAAATCATTCCAAACTAAATCGTTCAAGCTCTTTCAACTAGAGGTGAGGCTGAAATCTACTAGTCTCAAAACTTAAAGGTACATAAATATGACAGTAATTGCGCCGTTCTACTTCCAACTCTTAAATCTTTAAGTCATTTATGCAGAAGTTGAGTGGCCAAATATGAAACAGTGAACGGAAACTTATTTATACATAACAGCAGCAAACAGTAAAAGCAACAGCACTGAAGTCCCAGGATCGTTAGAGCCAGAGCTGGAATGCACTCTGCTTGGCACAGCGCGCTAGGGTGAGTAACAGAATGGAGGAATTAAGACACATTCATGCCTGAGTAATCAAGTCATGACAGAAAACTCTCACCACTGTATGCAAATAGAGTTGATCTCAACATAACCCCACTGAGTCAGGCAGAAGATGAGCTGTATGTAAAATGCCATCATGCTTCTAAGATTCCTCAAGCACAGAAACTGCTTTTTGTTTCTTGCACTGAAATTAGTTAGTATATGAGTTCGTTTTTATTTGTTCCTTGTTCCCACTCTATTTTGGGGAGGAAAACCATGAAGTTTCTAGAAGAAAGTGAGCAGTAACACCGCAAATGAATTACCTGTCTTTGGTGGTCCAGATCTGCTTTATTACCAACTAGAATCATAGGAAACTCATCGCGATCTTTCACTCTAAGAATTTGTCGCTGAAACTTATAGATTTCTTCAAAACTGTAAAGGAATAAAAGTAGAGCATTAGTGCACTAATTCACTGATTCCCCAGCTCTGCAGAAGTTCAGAAGTGATGAGTCACCTATTGGGACTTGCCCTGCCACGCCACACAAGCACACACAGCTGCAGGCACTCCACAGTCCACGGCCATGACCAGTCAGAGAACCATTCAATGCTCAAACTAAAAAAAAATTCTCAGGTTAGCAGTGTTCTATGCACTGGAATTAGGTGGGGCTGCAGCATAACCAAGCACTTACTGTGTCTCGATCTCGATACACTCAGATGTCAGTTGCAGAGAATCAAGCAACCACAATTCATTCTACAAATACTAACTTCGGAGTTCAACTGGCTAGAACATTCGAACTATGGTCTAGAGACTCTGCTAAGAAATATTGCAGCTGGCAAACTCCACAGTTACTTCTAGCAAACTTGGGAGAAGCCAAACCTGGACAATTTTATTTCTCGGAGAACAGAAAAATGGCAGGGTTAAATGATCAGAAAGCTTTCCAGTTACCAACTAAGTTTACGCAGGTACTGATGCTGTTCAAGCACTAAGGAATATCCCAGCAGTGTTTAAGGGAAGGCGAGCAAAGCAGAGAGCTTCTCCAAGGACACTACATTAAAAAAAGCTACAGACTTTTTTTTTTAGGGGGGGAAATAATTAAGAAAATCAGTTGTTTTGAGTAAACACTATTTAAGCTACATCACTGCATAAGGAGCTTAAGCAGAGATGCCTGCAATCACACACCCTTTGGAGCACAGACTTCCCAAGCACTATATTCAATCGCAAGCATATAGCCTGAAGCCATTTATGCTTAGATTTGCAAACTGAAATTTAAAAGCAAAAAAAAAATTTACATGGTCAGTCCTCACAATGCCAATTCACCTCATCCATACATAGTAATCAGGGGAAGAAAGGTGAGTTGCTTAGATTTGCAAACTGAAATTTAAAAGCAAATGACTACCAGTAAGAAAGCCGCATTATAAAAAAAAAATTTACATGGTCAGTCCTCGCAATGCCAATCCACCTCATCCATACATAGCAATCAGGGGAAGAAAGGTGAGTTAGAAGGAAGGTGTGCCACTAAGCATAGTTAGACCTCTGTTTAGATACACTGTTTTCATAAAAGACTCTTCTGGACAGTACATCAAGATCAATTTACACGTTTAGCAGCATTCTTAAGTGTAAGATAATCGAAAAGACACAGACTCATGCTCCATGGAGTATTTGTCTTAGTTCTCATTATTGATAGAGCTGTTAATAAGATCACAACTAACTTAACAGAGCATAGACTGAATCTGCAAAGGAGGTTAGGAGGGAAGTCAGACAATGTTGAATTTTTTATCATTTCATTGTTCTTCTGTTACAACTTGAAATGAGCACTTCTTCATTACTACATGGCCAATAAGCTCATTGGGGAGTACCACAGCTAAAACATTAAGCTATTGTCTGTACATACACAGCAGTTTCCTACTCTTAAAATGATCAGGAGGCACTTAAACAAGCTCTGCAAGCTTCTAAAAAGATACGTTTTGTCTCAACTCCGCAGTCAGTTACGCAGGTTCCAGTGACTTCGCGGAGGTAAGCAGGGTGAGCACTGCCTGCAGAAGAGCGCAGAGACAGACCCTGAACTACACACACCCGGCCAGAAATCCAGAGCCAGTCGCTCGGCGTTGACAGGCACACAGAAAGGGGATGTTTTGAAGAACTTAGAAGACAACATAGCTTGTTGCTCTAACTTTAAAATTCTGCCATTTTCAGGAAACTAGTATTCTAGACTGTAATGAAGCACTTGCACAGAGTCGTCCTTTTTGCGGGTATGCTTTCAAGTCACCTACTGCAAGGGACAGATACTTTTGATAAGCGACTAGTTTAAAATGGGTTTCCACCAGTGCTGAAAGAGCATTGCACCACAGAATCTGAGGGGACGCATACTTACTGTTCCTGCTTGAGATAATTTCAATAAACTGCAGGCAGCCATTTATGAGTAAATACATTTTTTTTTGTTTTAGTAACTTGACATCAGCCTTACCTTCCTCTATCAGTGACTGAGAAAACAAGCAGAAACCCCTCCCCTGTCCTCATGTACTGTTCACGCATGGCTCCAAATTCTTCTTGTCCTGCTGTATCCAGAACTGAACATAAGCAAAACATTGATTACTACAGTTTGTGTCCTTCTAGACTGAGAAAAAAAATCCTTCCTAACAGGATATTGCGAGAGCCTCTCCTGTACGTCCTAACTAAGCAGAAATCACTTCTCACAGACACTACTGGATTTTTGCTAAGTCTCCCAACAAGTTCTTGGACTGACTGAACAATTCAAGACCACCCAAGAAACTGAACAAAGTTTGGTGGTCTTCTGCTAACTCACAACCAGCTGAAAAATGCTGAGACACACATGGAGACGGGTGTTGGGAGCATTGCTGGTTTAGCCTTAAAGTTACTGACAAGTGAGAATTAAAAAACTTTTAATGCAAAGCATTTATATTGCACTTGGGAGAGGCAGCACACAACAGCCAAACAATCTGTTTTTCTCTCCACCAAGTCACCCAGGTAATTGCCAGGAGTTACATAAAGTGTCCTAGTTTTGTAGGCACTAAGGCTTCGGGAATAAAAAAAAATGTCTAATTTAAAGAGAGACACTTACACATACATAAGGCATAAGCTCATCAAATCCTGGTATCTCATTCATAAAACAAAGGCAGGTAGCTTTTAGCAGCCGTACACTTGCATAAAAGCCACATGCTGCACAGCTGTTGACCTGCATCCCGTTTGATGCATACAGACGTCAACACGAGCACCAACAGCTCCGGGTTGTTGGCACCACGCTTTAGTCAGGCTACTCACTGTCCAAGCGCGCAGCTCGTTCATCTATCACACATTGCTTCGTGTAGGAGTCTTCAATCGTTGGATCATAATCCGTAACAAAATAGGACTGCGGAAAACAAAACAGGTTTGTGTGTAAGACAAGCACATACAAGACGCTCATCGAGTAAGATGCTAAAACTGTATGCTTGACAGCTTCAGGAAGATGAGCAGGTTTTGCTCATGTACAAACTGTTTTGTCACTTTATCCACAAAGATAGCAGGTAACAGATTTTCTGTTCTTAGTGAAGGATCATAACCTGTAGAAACTACCAGAAGAGTCAGTGAATTTACTAGATTTCCACAGCATGTGTAGCATTTTCTAGAGACATCTGGTAACTCCTAAAATTTCCCAACAGGAAACCCTGGAAACTTTAAGTGTTTAGCAGCTATTACAATCTTTGGTAACTGCCAAGTTGCTCTTAACTTTTGGTAGGGTTCAAGAGGTTTTTATGAAATTCTCTAAAGTTTCCAGGACTTCCTCTGCCGCTCCCAAAACCAGGAATTTCTAGGAAGTGTCAGGATTTTCCCAGCTGTTTCTAGAATTCTCTAGCAGTTTTGCAACAATTTCTAGCAACAGCTCTAAGGAGAACAAGCAGCACTTTGTTTTATAAGCTGAATGAAGTTTAGTGGATCTTTCTTGTTCCCAAAACTACTCTCCTCGTTTTCCAGACTTTAAGCACACAGAAAGACAACTCCTGAAAGCAGAATCAAGGACATCAGGCAGGTATGCACCCAGACACCCAGATAAATGCCACAGTAACTGAAGGCATACTACCTGCGTATGTTATTCAGTTCTGTATGCCAGGAAGGAAATAACACTTTAAAAACTACATATTGGCTCCAAAAAAAAAAAAAAAAAGGCACGGTGGTGCTGTTCTTTCATTAAGATATCGCCAAAAATAGGGTGCATCTCCTTATTCACGTCAAAATTAATAGCTCTTGCTGCAGCATCTTTCCCATCACACACATTCAAAGAAACCAACAAGAGACACTCTGTTCCTCTGAACTCACCAAAGCCAAGTTAACAGATGTCATAGTAGGGAAAACAAAGGAAAAAATAAAACCAAACAAATTACATCACTAGCCCACTAACCTTCTCCAGACACATCGCTATCAGTACGGAACACACAGTTAACTCCGTTCTCGCAGATACGGTTTTATTAAAGTGGTTGTATTCGCCCTTGTCCAGTTTCAACGCAGAGCTGCCCGAGGACTGGCTGTACCGACTCCCACCGCTTGGACATGTCTACCCTGGGTTTCTGGTGCAGCAGCACGGACACGGGTCATCAACTGAGCCACAGGTGCCTTACCAGGAGGAACACCTCACCAGCCCTAACACACTTTACCAGCTGTGTGTACTATATCTAACCCACGCTTACGTACCACAGCCTCACCATCAAGCAGGTGGCTAC
>NW_009696510.1:18905-28758 GCF_000703405.1 Apaloderma vittatum | reverse complement strand
CGTGTACAGATGCTGTTGAGCTTCGTTTAGATCGAGCAGAATACTGAAAAACTCCTGGCCCCCAGTGCAGGGACATGAAGAGCTCTGCACATCTCCTTTGCATTTGAAGCAGACATCAGTAAATTGTCATCTCGGGATACACCTACACAGTTGTCTCAGTTGCTCCGCATCAACAGCGCCACTGAGTAACCAGCTACCTTTAGGGAGCAGCAACATTAAAATAATCACATTCTTCTGAGAAGGCTAAAATCCCAGCAATCTGTCCCAGAATTACCTGTGACATATGAGACGCTATAATTCATTCCTTTCTCAGTGTTTTGTGTCAGTCAAGTTGCTGATTTCTAGATAAGAAATGGTTTCTCCACTTTAGAGCATTCACCCAGGTTAAGTGATCTCTCTCCTCCAACTCCTCCCAAAACCCCACCTAAACAAGACAAAAAAAATCTAAACAACATCCCCCCCAAAAAAATTCAAACAAACCAAAAGGCATGGGATCCTAAATGGAACATACAAACTTCAGGTTTTCCAGCAGAAGAGTATTTGCAGAGAGAAGGACTTTTTACCACAGAACAAGCCCCCAGAAGATGCCATTCCAAGTTGTCCCTTTATCTTAGTTCTCTAAAGATTTAAGAAGGAAAAAACACAACGTTCAAAACTCTTTCTTTTTCTTGTATCCACAACTAAAAAAAGTGCTACCTAAGAGCTTAAGAACATTATTTCGAGGAATTTATTTATTTATAAACTATAAATTAGGTCTCAGGTCTTCTGTGGCCTTTAACAATCTCTGAAAAACAGAAGAGAAATTCAATTATGTGAACCTACAAATGTGAAAATAAAATCACTTACAGAATCTGACTTTAGAAGGAGACAATCACAAGGAAAGGATTAAGTCCTACGTTTCATTCTGAAATAGAAAATGGTATTTATAAAAAAAAGTGACTAAAACATGGCATCACTATTGGCATCTAGAAATTCAGGGTTCTGACTTGGAAAATAAAGCACATACTCTGAAGTTACTCGCTATCCCTCTCCAGCTTTAACTTTCATTTCTCTGTCCTGCAGAATTCCAAGTTACTGTCTGACCCTTTACACCCATAAAGTCATAAGGTATGCCAAGTTCTATTTAAAAGGAAGAGTTTAGAATGAATTTATTTCACTCTCGTGAATCAGTATTAGTAGACCACCTAATGCAGCAATTTTATACCTAACAAGGGCAATGTTTTTGACTGAGACAGGTCAGAAAAAGAAAATGATAGTAAATCTCAGAGATTCTTCCTGTTTACCTTATTATCTGTTCAAGGCCCAAGAACTGCAGCATGTTCTGCGGGGTATTTCTGTGATTTCCTCCACCCTTTTTGGTTTGTTTTTGGTTTGATTGTGTTTGGGTGGTGGGTTTCTTTTTTAAAAAGAGGAAGCTATGCACACAGCAAGAGCGTCAAACTACGTAGAGACATGGAACGCAGTCCTTCCCTTAAAAAAGGGAATTAGACTAATTTGCCTTGATCCAGCATCAGCCACATCTCAAATTCAGAAGGAATTGATGCCAGAGCTCCCCTATTTAACAAGCCTCTTATGAGCAATTTCTTCCCTCCCATGGAGCTGTGCTGCCAAATCTGCTATAACAGCCACTACAGGAGAGGTTTGCGAGGCAATTAGCATTGTGGTTTACCTCCAGGCACTGGACAAAACTAATGTGCCTGAAATAGCTGCTGGTTTTGAAGGAGTCTTCCAAATTGCACTGAGACCATTTGCCACGGGGAGCATGTCAACCACAGCTGCAGGCATTCAGTCAGGGCTGATTTACAACAACTACACATTGCAGGCAACAGTATTTATCATTCTGTGCAGAAAGGGACCTTCCTGCTACCGTACAGACACAGTATTTAAAGAATTAAGGGATGGCAGAGCATATCCTGAAACACTCTGTGAAGCTGTACCCTGCAGTTCTGAACACCATCCTGCAACAGTGGGAAGGTGCCTGCAGAGCCAGCAAGCCCAAGACCATACACTGGCATAAATAGCTTTGTAGAGGTCAAGGAGTTTGTGGCAGAACTGCTTAAAAGAGTAACAAGAGTGCAATTCCAGCAGCTGCAGACCACTGCCAACTTACTGGCTTTAAAGTGATGCCAAGTCCAGGCAAACTAGAGGAGCATACACACACTGCAGTGTTTGAATACCCACGACTGTCTCCTTTATGAAAGCTCTAAGTATGAGCCCAACACCTCAAAGCAGCTGTCCTGCTAAACTAGGCACACACACACACACACAAAATAATTAAAAGAAAAAAAAAAAATCACAATCCAACGAACCAGAAAGTCCCATAGTGGGTGCCTCAGATACCAGCTAGTACATAACACACCCAACCACTCTCTAGGGTGACCCCGTTACCACCAAAGTTGTCATATCTCTCCTCTAGGAGCAACTGAGTTTCTATGATGAATCAGAGGAGCTAAGTCTCATTCAGCTGGCTCCACCGCCGTTTGGCCACTGCCTGTAGGAAATAATTCGAGGAAACTAAACTTCTTCTACGAAAAGAGTAACTTCAACAACATGCTATTCTGTTACACCACTCCCTTAATCACCAGCAAGATCAAGGCTCTTCCCACCCACATCCTAGAAGGAAAAGGAGAAGCTGAGCCCAGTAGTCTCATCAACCATTCAATTTACCCAAGATATTAGGCAACAAGTTTTCTAGGTTTTCTCTTTCTAAGACTGCTGAGGCAATCAAGTCCAGAGATGGGAAACTTGCCAAGGACATAAGCACTTCTGCAGAAGGGAAAAAGAAAAAAAAACACAACAACAAACAAAAACAAACAAAAAAATCCCCACATCATCTACATCACATGCAGCCAAGCAACCCACCACCAAAATCAGTTCCTACACACACACTCGTCATCTTAAAATGTATTTTAAACACAATCTGCTGACCTTCATGGGAGTTTCTACTTGCAGTGCTCGGAAACGAAGACACTACTGTACCAAACACTGCTCTAGGAGGCTTTCTCCATGTAAGGTAACAGTAGTCCCTAAATTGTTGTTTCAATCACTCGAGTCTTTTGGCAAGGAGAATGTGTGAAAACCTGCTTTCAGTTTATCATGTTCTCCTTTTGTTATGCTGCCTTTAATATACATAAGGGAATTCCTCCATTAGCTGGACTCGCTTACAGGGCTCAGCAGTCCCGCTCCATAAATTAATAAAACCAGCTACATAAAGACATCTTACATGGAAAGATGGAGAAGCCCAGTGAAGCTCCACAGCTCTTACACAGCTTTTCTTACTTACTCTTTGCAAGGTCATCAACAGTTCACAAGCTGAAATTGCTCTTTTTTGCACCAAGAGAGAGAATTCAGATGCTATCAATGGGAGTTGCTGCAAGCCGAGTCCAGAGGCCGGCTGCATAACGTGCTTCCTTTTATCTTTATACAAAGCTTGAAGGACAGGTAGGGTCCAGCAGAGTAAAAGCACACCACTAGGTGTAAGTTAAAGGAGCAGTACATACCAAAATGTATATTCATCCTTGCTGTGTCTCTAATCCCCATTCGTACTTACTAAATATATACTTCATGTTTCAAAGGGTCACTAGTTCCTTATTCAATTTTTTTCCACGTTTACACTTTTGGTTTCAGCCCAGTGGAGGCAAGGAAAGAGAAGGGTTTCCACCCTCCAGCTGAAGTTACAGACCAGCTCTGGATTTAAATAGCACCTACAATTTCAGCATTGCCAATAGCCCCAAAATCCTTCCTAGCTACAACTTGTAAGTTAGAACTTAAAACCACCACGTTAGTGAAAGCTACACACCAAAGCTTCAGCTTTAGATTTGAGCACATTCCCAAATACCCGAAATACATGATCCCAAAACATCTCCTAGGATGTAAAAAATCCCAAGACATGTCCTAGGCTGTATTCTCTTCTAAACAGCTTTCTTCATCTACATGAGTATCTGGCACTTGTTCCAAGCCACAGACAGTCAGTGCCACAGCTTAAGACCAGAACTTTAATGCCCTGGCCCATCAGTAGGACCGCAAGCAGCCACACTTCTGTTGGAGGTACTTGGCCATACCACAAAAGCTTTCTTTCTCGGATCATGAATTGAGATCTAAATGACCGACTGCATAAATCAGTTCGTAATCTCCACTGTTTTGCCACCATCCCAGAGCCTCTGCCTTCAGCTCTCCTACCCAAGACAAGTGTGACGGCAGCCAAGTGTACACTAACATGCCCAGAGTGTCCCACTGTGCCCTAACTCCAGGCTGCAGGGGAGGTTAGAGACCATATTTTTTTTTTAGTTCTAATCTACATTTACAACACTGTCCCTAGAAAAGCATGAACAGGTTCAATGTCACCAGAGAGATGCTCCCAGAGGACGGGCGGCAGTGACTTGTAATCTCGCTCAAGCGCTGCACCAGCTCCGGTCCAGAAGTGCCCTGCCCAGCAGAACCACCAGTTAGGCAAAGCAGCTGCCGGAGCTTCCACACCTAAAGGGATTAACTTAAGAACCTGCTTTCACATGACAAAAAAGGCTTCTCAAGTAATTTTTTTTTAATAAATATTTGAGTTGGCTGGCTAGAAAACAAGGAAATTATGCAAGAAAAAAGCTGCACAAACTTCTAGAAGCAACCTTAAATCAAGACCGCATTCCAGAATCAAGGACCAGGCACAACAAAATGTAACACATTTAGTATTTCACAGAGCCCCGTGTACTCGGATCACAGAAAACACAAAATACAAACAAAACAACCAGCACTGATTAGAAATCCTTTGACAAGCTTGTTAAATACTTAACAGACCTCCCCAAGAGCTAGTGGTTCACCAGGACCTGATGTTTCCAGATGGGTCTAACTGGCTGCTGCTGGGGGAGCAGCAGTGGATGCTGTGGGGCTGGACACCAGGGAGCTGGGGCACTGCACAGAAAGACTGCAGGAGCTACCCACAGCAACCCAGCGCCGTTTTAAAAAGCGCTTGAGATAGCAATGAGCATGCTTTGCTGGCATGAACAGTCACACTTTGTAGAAAAGCAGGAAGTATTTTGGTGTTCAACATTGGGGAGAACTGGAGAGCAAGAGTCTAGAATTATGCTCCTAAAGACCCGACTGCAGACACAGAGAATAAAACAGAGGATTATGATACAGAAGGCCAGGTGGATCCTTCTCCAATTATCCCATATTTGTATAAATCTCTAAGAGTTACTTTGTGTTAATTACACAGAACAGTAAAAGCACCTGTTCCTTTCTTCTGAAAGATATAAATTAAAAGAGAGTCAATGCCTGTAAGCAATCAATGATCCTTCCCTCAATTTACACTACTTCCCGCTGTTCTAATGTTTACTGCCAGCACTGTTATGACTATCCAGGGAAACAGATGTCATTTGTAACTACAGTTACCACAATTATCCAGTGATGTGAAACACTTGACAATGTCATGAACAGCGAAAACTGAGACACAAAGTGAGAAGAGGATTAAACCGAAGTTATAGCAAAAGAAAGATGTTGTGAGCCATATACAAGCTAAACTCTTCAGAAATTCACACACGTGTTGAAAAGTTTTTACTTGCTCCTGACAAACTGTATTACATATAATACTGATATTTATGATTAAGTGCATGCTTAATCTACTCTTATTGGTTCTGTTAAAGAAAATCATAACAGAGAATGTAAAGTCCTTGAATAACTCACGATGGCCTCAGAAGGCATCCATTAAATTACCAGCAAATACGTAATTTGAAGACAGAATAGATAGGCATCTTAAATTCTTAATAATATATGGTAGATACAAAAATAAACATCTGACTTGGTTAAGCATGGCTAAGTCTTCCCCTTAACTTTTTTTTTTATGCAATGCAAGGATTGTCAAGAGCTTATACTTCGCCTGGAAACACTAAACAAATCATGAGTTCGCCCTATCACACAGTCACACACTCAGCCTGCACCCTGCCCTTCCACACACCAGTAAAACAAAACTATTAAGGAGTCTGTTCAGTGCATGGGTGTATTTATTGCACATAGTCAAACACAACACAGCTTTACCCTTTACAAGCTTTTTTGTGGTCACTACCCAAAAATACTTAAAAAACCCCACTAACTTTGCTTCCCTCACAGGCATTGGGAAATGAGTTAGGATGGAGGGAGCAAGGGTGGGAAAGAGCACAGAAGGTCGAGTGTCTCCAATCCAAAGGCTAATACATATATCTGAATTCAGTCTTCACACCTTTAATTTTTATATTTCCTAAAAGAATGCTTGCACTTTGTATGCAGAAACACACCCATTTCCAACGATATTTCTCCAGATAGCCGTACACAAGGAAATTCCAACGCTTTCATCCACAGTTCAGCAGCACTGGCTTGCGTTAGGGATTTAAGAGCCACATTGGTTCTGCAGCACCAATTTCCTGTGCAGGTCACACAGTAGGCTAAGGAAGATGAAAGACCAAAAACAAAATGACTTTTGTGCTCTGAAAATTCATCAGCTCTTTACATTCTTCAACACTCCTAAAAAAAACACTCCTAAAAAACTCCACTTGTTATTTTTTTGCTATCCTCTAATTTGCTACTTACAATAAAGTAGCTTTACCTTTCCTGACCCCACCGGGGATGCAGCAGCACAAGAAACTATCTCACTTATTTTCTCCAGACTTGCAAAACAGCTCAGGCTTAAAGGTGTAAATCTGGAGAGTTTGTAACTGCTAAACAGATAATTACAAGATTCTGTGAATAAACTAAGAATCCACCCAGAGACAGCAGATTCACTTGGGAAAAAGAAAGCATTTTTGACACAGAACTAAGGCAGCCTCTCAGCTCATGTTCAAATCACAGAGGTTTAAGGAGTAACTGTTACAACTACTTCATTGCAAAATTACATGCCTTTCTGCTAAAACCCTGCCAAGCTTAAACATACTGTTAGGGTATCTCTGTTGTAAAGTGTTAATGCAGCCTCAACACTTGGACAGAGTGGGTACTGGTTACATGCATATAACAGCAATACTGATGACAGCAGGCTTTTTTAATATATACTCTTAAATACATGAGAATATCTTTTTAAACACCATCTTCCTTAAGAAACAGCAGATGGGTATTTTTTTTAAAAAAACAGCTTTCACCTTTTACACTCAAACTGGATCTGCACTGTGCTCATGGCTCCTTTCAGTTTCTACCTTAGAGCTCTCCACACTGTGCATCACCCGTGCAGCTCCCCAGCCTGGGGACATTTGCCACCAACTCACAGTTCACCAATCTTTCAAAATCAAACCACACCAAACACCAGGTAAGCTCACAGAGATCTGTTTTAGCAATACATGCATTAAACTTTGGCCTCTTGAACACTTCCTGGTGAGGCAGTTTTCATTACTCAAGATCAGAGAAGTACACTTTCACTGTCTGTTAAGACTTCTTTGTATTGGCTTGAATTAATGCCTTTTAATGCCAGTAAGCACCTACAAAATTCTTTGAAGGCGGCTATGCAACTTCTCAAGTTGAAACATGTCTGAAAAATGTACTTGCTACTACAAGCACATATGATCTTGATTTCAATTAATTTCACTTTTGCTTAACAGTAAATATTTGCAAGAACTATGAACACACGAAGTACTTAACCTTCCGATTTTGGCCACTTGCAATTCAAAGAATGCTTAAAATAATCACTACATACTACCTTTTCATCCCTAAATTTCATCAGGTTCAGACAGTTTCCAACATAGCAGCTCACACAAGCTTATCAGGATGAACTCAGGTTTTTATCTCTAGAAAGCACATAGCTGATTGTGGGATATGTGTATAACTAGATAATGGGGAATATAGCTGTAAGTGACAAGAAAGTAAGGGTTATTCAAAAAAAATCCCGGTGGGGCAGAAGTTACTGGAATACCCTTTCTCAGAGACATGAAATCATTAGAACACCTCAAGATCCATGGTATAATGCAAGAGCTTTTGAGTTATAGTAACTACAGTAACAGTAAGACTTATAACCATCACAATAGCTCTTCATTACTGTAACTTAAATACAGTCGGCAACAGACTTCCGGACAGAGGCTATGAGGAGGCTGATGTTCAGGGCATTCACATTCTCTTAAGAAAGAAGATATGTCACAACTCCTTAAGGACCACACCAGAAGAACTGAAATGCAGATCGGGAAAGCCAATTCCATGGAAAAAAAAAAAAACAACACACACACACACACACACACACACAAAAACACAACAAAATCCCCCACACTCTTGAGGAGAGTGCAAGTATTCACATCAAATCAGAATCTTTAAAATAGGTTCAAGCTGCAAACAAATTGCTTGTTAACTGGACTTTTTGGATTGTCTAGCCTAGGTATGGAAATTTGGATCCACGGAAGTTTTTCTAGCCCAAACAAGCCAGTGAAAGAAAGCTTCACTTCAGCAACTTTAATGCATTTCAGTAACACTAACTCATTTTTTACATCTTAAGTATCTGAAAATGCTTGAGTCCACAGCAAGCTAAGGTGAAAAATTTCTGAAGTTAATACCTTTCCTATTCTCAAAGAAGTAAAGATCCATTTCAAGTAGTATGAGCCTCTTCCTACCTTTACTGTTACATTTCACTTCTCTACAAAGCCAGATGTTTGGCAGTTGTTAGATTTGTAGCAGCTCGGAAGCAGTTGTGGGCTTGGGAAGAGCCAGGTAGAAAGCCTGAGGAAGGAAGGTTCTCCATTCTTCCTCTGAGAAGGGATTTGTATAACAAAGACAGATCCCAGTTAACTAGTCCATTAAAGCCATAGCCTATAGTTTTCTAGAATGAATCAAGTTAAGATTTAATATTTGTAGGACAGTATTTCACAACATAATTGAACTACATTAGCAAACTTCCTGCTAGTGGAAGAGCCAAGTTTTTGTCATCTCTCCCTCCTGACCTTCCACCATGGCTCCCTGCAGCACCATCAGGAGACCAGGCAGTTCAAATCGACAGCTACAAATTAAAAAAAAATCCCCCTCCAAATACTAGCCAACTGCAAACCACCCTTAAATGTCCAGACACTTCAGGAAAGCTCGCAGTGTATCACTAAGAGATGCCTTTTCCCCTAACTCATATCTATATGAAATATTTTAATATATAATTTGTCTATATATGTATATAAAGTGCCAAACAGGGACTGAAACAAAACAGTAAAAGTTTCCAGAAGTTTTCATCATACTACTTGTTCTGTTAGAAAAGAGACACAGACACAGAATCATTAGCACACAAGTAATTAAAAGGTACGATGACTCAGAGCCAGGAACACATGTCATTTGTACTTGAGATCATTGTATTCATAGATAGCAATACACTAATTCCTGCCCTATATTTTTTTTTCCTATCACCACAGTTAATCCCTTGGAATTTCTGAGCACCAACTTGGACAATATCCAACATGAAAAATTCAGCTTCATTAGCAAAGTCTGGAGTACTTTATTTTTCAAAGATTTATTGACTGATCATTAGAAGCTAATTATTTAGGGAAAAGCTATAAAATACCACTTATATCTAATAAGAATTACTGTGTCATAAGATAAGCACAGTTCTAATAGCTGTATTTGCCCAAAATTATGTATTTATTCAACTCCAACCTTTTGGCCTGAGACTAGACTGTCTAGACTCATTTTGCAGACTACAGACAATTACTATAATCTTTAAGTTTTCAAAGTGCCATAACCAGAAGTGCCAAGATTGCTGAAATGGCAGCTGTGTTATTTAGCCACCTATTTTCATTAGCAAGGTTAATTACTACTAACCCTACCTCAAAATCCTCACCCAACTATGTAAAATACAAAGCACTTATCTCTGACACATGAAAATGTTAAAATTATAATGAAATAATTGGTTGCCTACCTCTGAAATAATGGACTTCCTGAAAGA
>NW_009696510.1:0-18874 GCF_000703405.1 Apaloderma vittatum | reverse complement strand
TGTTGATCATTCAGGAGTGCCGACAACTGAAGCTGCATGATGCACATATTACAACACTAAAGTGCGCGCCAAAATTAATTTAAAATTAAAACACACTAGGCAACTTTGCCTTAGAAAAGGGTACCTGAACAGCTTGCAAGTGGCAAGTTATCAAGAATAAAAGTTCATCCTGAAAAGCTCCAATAGCAATAAGATGCTAAATGCACACTCTGACAAGGCAGTCTGGCAAGTTCTGCTCGCAACCCCTGGCGAAAGCCGTACCAAAGCAGGCTCATCGCCTTGACCCGCGTCAGCCCTGTGCTGCCGCCCCATCGGCCACGGCAGGAGCAGCACCCAGAGCGCCCCAGCACCAGGTATTTCTGCACGTCTGTATCAGTCCTCACACTGTATTTTAAGATGAAAAAGTGCTTTCCACCTCCAACTCCATTTCTCCAAAGTCTGTGGCTAAGGAGTAAAACTTCCAGATTTAGCAGCTCTGAGCATGGCAAACTCCGTAACTTTAATGTCCGATCAACTAAGACTAGTTTTTCCAAGAGATCTGCGTTTCAGCATCAGGTTTTTAACCCAGACACATCAAGAAGAAGTACTCATAACCTTGGTGTGGGATTTAGGGCCAAACACCAAAAAGGTTAAGAGTATCTTCTGCCTTGTCTCTAACCTAAGGTGTAACTGTAAGAGGGAAAAGGAGGGAAGGAGATCTCTTCCAAGGCTGTGTAGGCTGTGTAAGCCTTTCTGTGCTAGAGACTGTGTTCAGATCTTCCTGGCACACAAGCAGCCCCTTTTGTTTTGTTTGACTGCCCGGGCACAGCCATAGCCAGATCCAATTCTGAGAGAGGCAAAGAAAAAAGACTTAGTCATTGTCAACCAAACTTTGCAGAGCAATGTGATATGCTGCTCTAACCTTGAAGCAAGATGGAAAAACCCTACCCCACCTCAGCAGAGATACACCTGGCAAAGACTGCACTGATGGAGGCTGACACGACATCACGATGAGGCACAAGGTCTGTTGAAAAGCACGACTACTGCAAACAGAGGCTATGCCACAGATGTAGACACTATTGCTTCGTAAGTAGTGGTTCAAGGCAACATCACTATTTTCAAAAACACTGGGTTTCTATAAGAACAAAAGATTAGAAATACAATATATGGAGTTCAAGAAACCCGCAGTGTGGACTTGTGTAACCAAAGCAAAGCTTGAGCTGCACAAACCATTTTGAAAAACTAATACTGAGTATTTTCCATCACGGATACTGGCAGAGTACAACGCTTTTCATTCCAGCCTAATCAGTGCTTGCAGAGAAGTTAAACCTTCACGTCCTTGGAGAGCGTCTCCGTCGTCTCTCTTACTACCACCAGCAGATTTCAAGATCAAAGGATCCTTCACATCTGACAACAGTGTAATTCAGACTGGCTTTCTCATCAGGTGGTAAGTTGTAGTAGTGCACACAAGAACTATTTACAATAGGAAATGTAGCATCTCAATTCTGACCTTCCACAAGAAAAGCCGTGTGTATCAGAACTTTTACACTAGAGACAGTTAGCTGAAGCCCCTGTAAGAAATACAAGAGGTAACAGAGAAAACGTTATGGTAAATTAAAAAAAAAAACAAACCCCCAAATGACCAGACTCATGGTTGGAACGGTGTAGAAGTTGCCATTCCATGTTTTGTGTCAGTGTCACACATCAACCCAAACACGCTGTCCTTCAGCAGCTCCAGTCCCTACCCTTTATTTCTCTTCAAGGTCCATACTCACACCTGTGCTAGGCTTACATCCACACCTCCGTGGCACTAAGATGCTCAGACTCTGTGAATTCACTTTCAAACCAGCAAATTTGTAGACTAACACCTGAAGTGTTCATACAACCTAACATTTTCTGTGTGCCTCACCCCCAAACCACACTGCTTACGCTTAGCTCAAGAGCAAACTGGGCAACACCTATTTTAACAGCACACATGAAGCCACAGCAACATCAGAATCGACAACAAGCAAGGGGGGGAGACACTTTCCTGGCGGAGGATGCACGGCAAGCCCTCCCTCTCATGCCGCCCCGCCGGCGGCTGCACACGGGCACACCCCAGCAGCGTGGCAGTCATGAAACCGAATCATTCACAACAGGAACCTTCATTAGAAAGGTTGACAGAAGCACATTCTTGAGTGGCGTTATCCTCCCAATGAGAAATACTTTAATAGCACAGTCTGACCCATATTATTGCAACCTTTAGATGAGGAAATGTGTGCAGACTCAAACTCCAGCAACCAGAAACTATCGAGTGGTTTTAGAGTCGCTGATCCTGACACGTGAGCAAGATTTCATAGTGCAGACCTGGTTACAAGCACTGTCTTGCTAAAATTAGCTGGGTAGCTGATCCACAGGGAAAAGGAAGAGATCCTAAAGCCCCAGTAAGCACAGTTCAAATGCTCTTAAGCAGTGCCAGAATTCTCAGCCTCAGCAACTTTAGATTTTGAAGTCAAAAGAGTGTCAAATGGAAACCTGCTTATGTCCTCAATTTTATTAAAAATGCTTTTGCCTTCGGTATTCAGCCTACATATTTAAGCAAGCATCAATTCCTATCTAAAAAAAGCATATTTACCAGCAAAGCATTTGCTTATATACTAAAACCAACCAGTGTTTCTTCCCCTTTGTCTCTGCACCTGCAGGTGTAATACTGCTCTTAGTCAGCATCAACCCAAATCACACGGCAACGAAACACTTAGGAAACTCAGAGGAAACTTACTTTTGGCTTGGAATTATCACAGACGTTGCGCAGTATAGAAAAAGATAAGAGATAACCAACATTACTTAACATCTACAGCATTAGCAACGTTAGATTACTATCTGCCATGACCCTTGAGCAACAGGGCCTGATTAGTTAGGTGTTAATCTTGTCTTTTATACGTTTAGAGAATTTATTATTTTAATAGCAAGGACTGTTTTATCACAGTGAGAATATAACTACTCCCAAACCAAGCACTGTTATAACTGAGGCAAAAGCCTCCAAATCTCCTGTAAGGCACCATCGCCATTCAATTGGCAAAACTCAGCGACACAGTAGGGCAAGATAAGTGTTGGCAGACTTGTTCTCATGTTAGAACTGCTTCACGCTACACAACACCACAAACTACAGCTTTATGTGCAAACACCTACCTTCACATTATGAAAAACCACATCTATTAGGAACCACACCAGAAACTGCAAGCAAACACTGAGCTGAGGGGCTACATAATTAACCACCACATGCAGTCAACAAGTGTTTTTACAGTATGGCCGTTTATGGTAGCAGTAAAGAAGGCAAATGAAAGACCAGAGCAGTTTTACAGCAAACAGCATCACTTCCCATGGTGGAGCCGGTTCTACCAGGTTAAAAAAATAACACATCACTTGCATTAAACACTACATCCACAGATGATCCCTCATTGTTTAGGGAACTTAGACTGAGCCAGAAGCATTTGCTAGAGTCACACAGACCTCAGGATCACTGGAAAGCAGGTCTAGTATTTTCTTCTCCAGCACCCTGTTTATCAGTAGGTTACAGAAGGCTCCAAAACAGTTCTCCACCCACAGCTTGTGAATGAGGTTCCTTCAAAGTGAAGAACTTGAAGATCCAATTGAGAGACAGTCTCATTCAGAAATACACATACACTGTGAAAAGGAAACTGCTTTACTTCTTTGAAGAGCTCGACGCTCAGGCAGAACCTAAGCCCTCCAGTGAAGAGCACTTCTCATGAAGTTATGGGTGTTGCAGTTCATTGCTTGAAGCACAAATGCTCCAAATACTAACCTTGTACTAACATGTGCATAGAACTGAGAGCTGTTCCCCACTCTTGGTTCTGTCATCTAAAGCTTGCAAATACAGCTTTGCTTCAGTAATTGGCTAGGAAATTAATACTGCAAATAGAGCTTAACATCAAAACGCTCTCCCTCCAGTACAGCAGTACACTGTTTGGGGACTATTAAATGAATCTACAGAACTCAAGACCACTGAGAGAATGCAGAGCCCCATCAGATCTAGAAATGCTCATCCTCCTTTTCGTCTTCTTCCCTTGCTCCTTACCTAACCCTCATATTAAAAAATCTCAGAGGGACCACCTGCACTGCATAAACACAAACCCTTCTGTGAGGGTATTTCTACCATTGTCTTCACTGATGTCCCAAAGCTCAGTAGATTTCACACACACACACCCAAAGACCTTTCCTTTGTGTTGATATTATCTTATTCTTTCACACATTTTGCTTTACTCCCAACTAGAAGAGGGCAAAAGCACTACGAGCTTACACGCAACAGATCTCAGCTCAATTCAGTTAAGCAAAATGTTTTTCTCATTCCTTTGTAACGTAATTTTCTCTACTTATTTAAACACATTTGAGCAGAGTTTTCTGTTGACATTTCTTATTAGGAGGAGCATAGTGAAATCTTGAGCAATCCACATATGTCTGCAAAAACCTTCAAGGGGAGCTCCTCACTCCATTTCACTTGAATAGATTCAATTATTTTCTCCCTCTCCTGCTACTCCTGTTACAATCTTGCATTTTAGCAGGCTTTCAAAATTTAAGGGGAAACCAGGGATGCACACCACTAAAAATTTAAAGCATTTGTTATTCTCCTACAGTTGATCAGTTCATCATTCCATCCTCAAGACTCACAGGTTTTTTTTAGGCTTGTTAAAGACATGAACTTAAAAACTAAGGGTTCAAATTCAGATACTTCAGTTTAGTAACAGCATATAGTGAGACTTGTTCTGGGGGTTTCCAGCAAGGTGCTTTCCCTTCCATCCCCCGTGTGTCTCACTCTTACAAAGAATTTACATAAATTCTCAAATAAACTTGTTTTCTAAACTTATGAGCTGCAGTGCAGCCAGATCACATGATTTACTTCATTTGCATCAGAGGATACATGCCAACTTCTCTATGTAATATTCCTTTGCAGACATCAGTTGAGGAGAAAAGCAGCGCTATCTGGAAAGCCCAGGTGCACATCAGATGAACACAGGCCACAGAGACCATCGGTAAACATTATAAACCATGTGCAAGTATGACCAGAGTGAGGAAGGACAAGGGCTGATGAAAAAATAATCATGATAGTTGTATTTCTCTACTTAAGACAAGTTGCTTCCATTACCTGCCACTATCTCTTTCTGATTTTACAATTACTAACTTGGAACATATCTTCAACGAAGTAAACTACCTTCTTCAGGGCAGATGCTGTGAACAGCTACTGTCACAAAAGGAACTCAGAAATTTGTTTATTACTAAGATGTTTCGTCTTTTTAAAAAAAAAAAAATTCAAACTGAAGTTACTTGATACCAATATTTTTAGAGCAAATAGCAAGCTCAGAAAAGAGGATACTGCTATGAATCCAGCAAACAGTAATAGATTTCTACACGGGCTAGCAGCAACTTAAAAGGAAGATCCTTTTTGTTTGCAGTCTTAACATGACAAACTGCACTATCAAATGCCATAACCGGCTACACTTCACTAGTTTACAGTCTTTCAACTTGACAGGTCATGTGAGATTTTCCAGGAGGGAAGCCTTTACTCCCGATCGGTAACTTTGCTGCTCTTAGTTGTCTTTTGGACCCCTCCAAAGCAATCTATACCTTCCCCCCTGAGTTCTGGAGACCACAGTCCAAG
Source organism: Apaloderma vittatum (assembly GCF_000703405.1). NCBI lineage: Eukaryota > Metazoa > Chordata > Aves > Trogoniformes > Trogonidae > Apaloderma > Apaloderma vittatum. The sequence goes on along the minus strand of NW_009696510.1, from coordinate 13,242 downwards.
CAGAGGTTGATGCTACATTGCAGTGCAGAAGGCGCAGCACCAGAAGAATTAGCTATCCCATGCAAAGTGCAAGGAGAAAGAAGGCAACCCCAGGGCTTCTGTAGCATGAAACAGGGCAATTACAAAATCCCCAAACAAAAACATTAGAAACAAAAATTCAACTTCTCCTTTCTATAAGCAAGTTCACATTGATAGAAACTAGGCAGCTAGTAAATAAATTACCCGAGCCCAACTCATAACTCGCACCAAACCAGTCAAATTGTTCACATGCTGCATCCCTCTAGTACTGTAACAGGTCAGCAGCATTTGAAAAAAATGGCTCTGCCATAGATCTAAGTAGGGAAGACAGCTTAAAAGATCTTATCCTGAAGGAAAAACCATACTCCATCACCTAAAAGCACTTGTTTTCATTAATAAAATCATCTATACAGCAACTTATGAATTCAAATTGTAATATGCAATATTCTTCCCTGGTCTGACAGGCACACACAATAAAGCAGGACTTTAAACAAGTAGATAACATCACTACTTGATTGCTTTCTTGAGCAAATAACTTAGCAAGCATTTTGTTTAAATGTGGAAAGAGGTAGCAGTAGACTGAGTATCATCTTAAAACATGTGAGCAGTGTGCAAAGACCTTCAATTTGTTTACTTTCAAGAAGAAGGTTTTAGAATGCACGGCGTTTGATCAGAGGGGGTTTTTTGTTGTGCTGCTACTTCCGCTCCCATATTCTACCGAGGAGTGATCTTGTGGTAAAGGCGTTCAGCAAAGAGAAAACAGAGCGTGGAATGCACAGCCAGCCAGCCTTCTGCACTGAAACCACAGGAAAGCACACTAGTTTCTCTCATTTTTACAGATTAGAAACAGGTTCTTCAACTTCATCATACCTAGAATAATGGACTATTCAGAGTTATTCAGATTTCCAGTAATCGTAGGTGAAGTCTTCGGACAGACAGTCCCAGCAGTGTGACAAGCAGAAACCCTTCAGAACCGAACACCAGATTTTCTTGCTGATTAACTCGTACGTGGCCAAGTGTGAATGTCGCTCTTGAGCATACCATTACCACTGCAACAGCTCTGCCAGCTTTTAACATGCAGCAAAGCTCACGTTATTTACAAGGCCAGAGTGGATACTACCAATTAAAGGCAAGTAGCTGCTCTTCTGAGCTTTCTTCCAGTGTCTGGAAGTATTTTAATTTAAATCATGAGTCTAGTTCTAGAGTCATTTCCTGCGCACGTGTTGAAACCAACCTTTCATCGTGACCAACATCCAAAACTGATCAGATGGGCCATACACATCACAAGCTTGTCAGATAGAGTCATGACTGCACTAACACACCGTTGGGTTTGGTTGGTTTTTTTTTGTAACACTGCTTGCTTCCTAAAGAAATTGCTCTTCAAATACGTCTTGGAACTGACAGCTTATGTGCTTCAGGTTTAGGAAATGATTGTCAGATCCTGAAGACAAGAGATAAAACCAAATCCAGGGATATCTTGCTATGAATCGCGATGGTAGCCCACTGCTAAGAGAGCAGGCAGCCCCCGGGTTGTGACAGCACACACGTAAAAGCACTGGTGTGGAAAGCTGACAAGAACTCTGTGCTCCAGCTCACAGTTCAGTCGGCAGTAACAGAGCCAGCACACACGGGGGGTTGCCCAGGAGGAGCAAGTGGTGCAAGACCCTTTAGCTTCACCTGATGTATCTTCTAGATTTAGGAGAGATCAGAGGTACCATAAACCATTCAAGGAAAAGAATACAGAAAGATGATAAATACCTAGTTGAATAGTGTTAAAACAATCACAGTAGTGTCTCATTATGACTACTAGCGCTGGGGAAAAGCTGAGATACTTTTAAATTTCTCAAGCTACTCAACTGGCAGGGAAGTACTCGCGCACTAAACAACTTGCTAAAGTGCATGCACCGCAGGACATTTTTAGGTTTTAACATAAGCTGTTCATCTGTTAGAAAATTCAGTCTTTATTATCTAGTCTGAAGCAAGTGGCTGCAGCTTAAATTATTAATCTTCTGCAATCACCCTGAAAAAATTCTTCCAGATCATCACCTTCCCTCATGCAGGGAAGTAGCCTGAGCCTTTTTCAGGATATTACATTAAAAGACAAAGGGCTTTTGTTTATTTTCTTTGCAGAATCACAGAATCGCCTGGATTGGAAAAGACTTTTAAGATCCAGAACATTGTAAATTAAAAAATGCACAGAATATAGAATTTCAAGGCACAATTTTAGCTCTTAAATTAGAAAAATCCCAAACTCTTAAACCTTGAGAAAAATCCCTAACTCAGGGGGATTTTAAAACCCCAGGTCACAATTCCACCTAACAGACACCTAGTCAACACAGAACAGATTATTTTCAAATTCTGCTCAAAGTGAACAATTCTAATATCAGTTTCCTTTTTTGGGAGAAGACTTCTGGTGTGTCAGTCGAAATATTCCAGTCCTCCCACAAAACAAGTCAAAGCAGCTATGGAGGAGGGGAAGCCACTATTAAAAATGTGTGGAATGTAACCTACTTGGAAGAAGGCAGATAATACTGGGACAAGGAAGTCTACTACTTCAGATCTTTTCCCATACACACCCACCAACACAGATAATGAGCAACTTCAAACTTACAGATATTAGTGAATTTCAACCACCTTTGTAGAATATATAAGTCTAAAAATTATGTTTCACAGACAAAAAAATTAAAAAATCAAATCCTTTGGATACCCGAGATACAGGAATTCAGAAAGCTTTCAGGTTTTAAACAACCTTGTTAAAAGAACATTCAGTTAAAAACAAAAAAAGTCTTACACAAAGTAGCGCTCTGGGAACTAATACCCGAGGTGATCAAGGAGTCAACCCACTGACAGGCACCAAACTAACTTTCAGCCTTAGTGGTCCCCGCGACACGCAGGCAGCTACTGTAGCTGGGCCAGTCAGAACACAACAGCTTGAAGCTGCAGACTTGCCTTGATGTTTCCAGCTGAACCTGACAGAAGTCAAACCTCTGCTCCATTAGCTGATCTGACACAGCCTGAACTGACAGACTTCAGCCGAACTCCCTCTCATCAGATAATTATACACAGGAGGCCTTTGGTCACTCTTCTCACACTTGCTCTATGCAAGAGCAACCCCTCTTAAGCCTCAGCCTCCATCTCGAGCAGAGCTGGGACAGGTTAACTTCCCCCCATCGCACGAGGCTTCGTGCCGTTGTACACACATCGTCTTCAGTGGTTAACCGGCTGCAGAAGTTGCTGCCTGACCCATCCCTCCCCCACTTGCTCTGCCTGCACACAGTCCCAGTGTAAAAACGCTGGCCCCGTCAGCCACAGAGAACTTCGCCTGGATTTGGTGATGCTTTCCAGAGCACCAGCCCTGATGGCTGAAGCAACACAGAGCGAGTTACGAAATGCACAATTGCTAGAAGTGGAAGCACCTTATATTACCTTTACTGCTGAAGATCTGTGTTCACGTAACATCTAATCCTAAAGTTATGCACAAGAAGTTTCAGTGAGTAGCCCAATTCCCTTCTGATGATTTCGTGATGGTTCTGGAGAGCCTCCACATGATTAATCCTCCTATATACCAACTATGGTATCCAGCTTAAACACTTAGTTATTGCAGCAGTCAAACAAGATTAAAGGTTTAAGGTTTCGTGCCTTGGCAGGTGGTAATATCACCTGTACAACATGACAATATTGCACCAAAAGCTAGAGAAGCAGTTAAACCATACACAAGATTGTACAGTGGTTTAGTACACCTTTCCTCTCAGTTTATGGAAAGAGACTTCCGGACTTGAAACAGCTGAAAGAACAAACATTTGAGCCAAAGTTCACAGGCTGTCACCAAGAGCCAGCACTGAAGTCTGTAAGGCAGGACATGTAAAGTGGTCCATCCACTGGATGCCACAGGCAGAACACATCATTTCAAGTAACAAGTAAAAAACAAAAACAACAACAAGAAAAAAAACACGAGACACACACCTCACCCCTACAGAGATGGAAATAAGATATCTCCACAGTTTAAAACTTCTCATTTAAATACTCTCAAATGGTAAGGCAAGACACATTTGGCTCAACTTACAGACTTGGTTTGCCTTGCTTATGTACAAAGAAGAACTTTGGCCTCATAGCTTTACTTTCAAACTTGAGGGTCTGAAAATTGTTTATCATCGCATACAACCTACCAAGATAGTTCTCCGAATTCACTGCAGCACTACTAGAGTGCTGCTGAGCACAGGAGGATGTTGTCTCCTCCTATGACATTTTAAGACCCCAAGCAGGATCTCAGGGCATGAACTTGGTTCACAAGAAGGAGGAACAGCAGTTAAAGGAAAGTCAAAGGATAGGAAATCAAAATGATACAATAAGTATATCTGCATCATGGAAATGTCCATCAGGACACCTGGTAAAGATGCAGATAATACTGCTTGGGGTCTGGTGGGAGGCAGTAGAATAAGATGCAAAGGCAAGGAAAATGTTTCTGGAGGACTTTGAAGACAAACTGCTAGAAAAAAAAACCCTAAGCAGAAACTGAAATTGCAAGACAAAGTTAAAATACACTTATAATTGCATTCTCAGTAATGCTGCTTCATGCAAAGCCAGAATCCTTTTAAATACATCACTGTTACTTTATTGGGTCTTCCTAATGAAGACTTCTTAGTGCAAGTTAGTAAAGGAAAACACCAAGCATTTGTAACAGGATCCTTCTCTTAAGTAGTAGAGTTGGTCCCCCCTACACAAGTATATTATCAACAACCTCTTTAACACATGATTAAAAAGGACCTTCACAAAATACAGAAACGCTATTAGGAACATGCAACTCTGAAGCTTCCTACCTCAGGCAGTACATATCACAGTAATCCCGCTTACTTTCCTTATATAGAGTAGTTCTAATAACAGACGAAATTTAGCAGATCACTTTTCCGTCCAAGGATGCCAGATTTATCATACAGATTCATGACCAGCATCCTATCATTTCACCGTCTACTTACCACATAAGTAGCAAAATATGCATATTTGCTTGTAGGTGTATAGATTTACATCTGCTTAAATGAAGAATGATGAAGATGCTCTGTGGTAACTGCAGTGATTTAAAAATTTCTTCTTTTTCCTATAAAGTATAACTTTGTGACTCAACATATGATATCACTGCAGTTACAGAATACTTAGAATAGGACTGGAAAAATAATTCGCTTGTATGCGTGGAAGCCCAAGTTTATTTTCTGGCTTAAAAGACTTAAGGAAAGCGACACACACAATAGTTATGAATGTGTACCTAAGATTAATCTGCCAAGAAATAATGCTTCTCATATATCTTCTGCATAAAGATCCTTGTAGAGTACTTCAGTTGTTCATGTTACACAAGGGGTTTTTTTCTTGAACCGTAGCAGCTTTGTGTCAGTGCTAACATTTAGTTAATTATTAATGCACGCTGGTCCTAGCAGCTAGTACTTTACGTTATCTTTAATAATGCCCTTCTGCGTACATCTGAACTCACTCCTACCTAGATTCAGCAGAAACTACAGTTTGCTTTCTGGACACAGTCAAGAAGCTGGTGCAGGTCTGGTTAAACGAGCGTAACTGCCAAATGAAGTTGTCTGCAGAGCCACACAGTGAATCAGACAGGGTAACCGATCCTGGGTAAAAACATTCCCTGGTTATTTTTAACTCTGATGGCCAGTGAACTAGATGGAGTAAATAGCTATTGGGGTAATTTGCTGCGGCAGCATGGGGACCTTTCGAGCATTCTTCCTTACTGGTAGTACTAGCTTATCAAGTTAAACTTAGGAAGAAGTTCTTCACCATGAGGGTGGTGAGACCCTGGCACAGGTTGCCCAGAGAGGTGGTGGAAGCCCCATCCCTGGAAGCTTTTAAAGCCAGGCTGGATGGGGCTCCAAGCAGTCTGATGAAGTGGGAGGTGTCCCTGCCCATGGCAGGGAGGTAGGGACTAGATGATCTTTAAGGTCCCTTCCAAACCTGGCAATTCTACGATTCTAACTTCCAATTACAGCAAAGCCACGTTTCTTCAGGCTCGAGAAGTAAAACCATTTCCCTAGCCTTGTGCCTTCCCACTGGCTGTCCCTTCTAAAAAGCAAACAATCAACTTGCTCTCACTTCCAAGGCCCTTTCGTTTCTCCAGCCACAGCCGCACACCACCGCTCCAACCGGCGGCAGCTCCAGCACAGCCCTTGTGGCCGCACACGCAGCCCTCACCTTCCATCTTGGTTTTGGGGAGCTCTGCACAAGCCTCCTCCAGAGCCACCTTCTCCTTTTCATTCCTTGTGTGTGAGCACGTTACAAAAGTTCACCACGGAACTGACTCGCCGGGCAGGACCTCCATCTGTAGGCAGAGCTTCCGGCACTTCCCCACACCCCTAGAGAAGTGCTACAGGAACCTCGGCCACCCCCACCCAGACAGGTTTGGGGCTCTGCGTATACTTAAGGACAGCTGAAGTGCAAGTTTTCCAGCCTTTCCCTTTCCAGCAGCAGATAAGAACCCCTGACCTCGCTTTACTGAAGGGCAGCCTTTGAGCACAATGCTTGATTAGTCGCAAGATCAAGCACTTCAAACGTGAATACGTGACCTTCTTCAACTTAACCACGAACAGCCTGTGCACTGCATTCCAGCCAGACCTCCTAGAAGCAACCTACTAAAAGCAAACAACCTAAAAAAAAAAAAAAATTAACCTCACGGAAGTTTCATCTAGAAGCAGTGCTGCGTATCAGGCAGTTTACGAATTGGGATGTAACCACCTTAAGTGGTGTGTCATCAGAGAAGAGCAAGTAAAAAAAGGCAAAGCACAGAGATTAAGTAAACATCCTTTTTGCCTGCTATCTACTTCAAGTAATTAAGCTATAAAGAGAGGAAAAACCCCTATCTTCTTGCATGTTACCCACTCCCAACAGAGTGCCTTACAGGCTTATCCAGGACCCAAGCTGCAACCTCACTTAAGCTGTGTTGTTAACTAGAATATAAAAATGGCAAAGAATAGAAGATAAAAAAGGGCCAAGAAAAAAAAATATTTGTTTACGATTATAGCACATAAATCTCTTGGTAAAGATGGCTTAAGACAAATAGGAAGGGCCTTGCTCACTGCTCGGATAGAAATAATTTACCCAAGTTCCAACTCAACTCTCTAAACTTGTGGTAAGAGGCTACCACTACTCTGTGTTACATGCAAAGCAACACGGAAAAGTTAAATAAATAAATAAATAAAAGGTGCGATTATAGGTGTGATTTCCATTTTAATGCTGGTATGCTGGTTTTACTATTAATAGTGCTTACGGCCACAACTGAATACAAGACAACCAACCCAATGTAATGAAGCCACCTGAATCATTAGGTTCAGTTAACCACTGGTGTTACACCTCTCTCCATCTGAAGGGTGACTATAAGCAGGAAGGTCTGCAAAAAGCCCAGCTACCCCCCAGCTAGCCAGAAGACCGCTACCTTTCACTTCACGAAGCTGGCATTTATCTTTGGGTACATCAAGAAGCTCAATCACAATGTTTCCAGCACTGGTAATGCTTTCAGTAAATGCAGACAGGTTGCATAAAGTACAGAAACACGAGCCATTCAGGTCCTTCAAAGTTCCCTGAATATAAGGGCTCTGCTTGTAAGAGCCAGCCACTACCATCACTACTGAATACTCGAATTCAGAGCGAGTTCCAGCCAAAACCAGAAGCAGGAGCCTCTCCCTCTAGCACGGGAAGGAAGAACAGGGCTACAGGCCAGCGGCTGCCTATTCATCCCCGAGAGTGCAAAGGGCATGGCGGCCAGTAATCCGGGAAGCTGTGCCAGTACTCCTTGTGCAAGCGGCAGTAGAAGACAACCCGATAACCAAAAGGTTTGTCAATATTTACTTGCTATATAAGCAACTGCTGCTAGGGGCTAACACATGGAAAGGTGCTTTCCAACTGCAACGTGGTGTAAGTTACCCCAAAGGAATTTCTCTTTGGGAAAGGCTTGTAAATTCCACAAAACCAGAACGATCAGTATCTCAAAATTTAAGCACCACTCCAAATTTATGGCAGCTTTTGAAACCAGCTCTGTTCTACCCTATATATATTAATTAACACCCAGAATCCCTGCTGGCTAAGTTAGGATGCACTATGCTAGCTATACCAGAACACTAACACGCAAACCAAAGCTTCCTTCTTGCCTGCAAGTTAAGCCCAAAGCCATCTACTACATCCCCCAAGCTGCAGATCTACAGCTAACCAAGCGAGACAAATCTTTTGTTTGGTAGCAGTGCTCTAGGAAGCAAGGAGCCAAGCGGTTCAAGTTTCACAAGAAGTACAACAAGCAGCCCTTATTATTCCAGGTGACTGCATCACAAGTGCTTTGTTTTGAATAGGATTTTTATTTCCCACCTTTAACCTTGACAGATGCCAACAATCAGTTGCTTGCTCTCCTGAGCTGCATTTTGTCACCTTGTGTTACACTGCACTACTTACCGTAAGAGGCCTCGCACTTTATCAAAATGTAAGCATACCAGCCCGAGTGCGGCCCCGCGTGAATCCGCAGCCTGGAATTCATGGCATTTTATTCCTTTGGTTTTCTCACATTTATTTGAAGAACATTTTTTTGACGGTTAGTCAGAATACCTAGGAACTGCAGAGGGATTTGCACATCCCCCAAGCCCAGCATACAGAAGCGGTACGCGAGCACATCGGGGGCTGTCAAACACCCAGCACGCCGGCTCCAACACCAGCTGCAGTTTCAGTTGTTACTTTTCAATCTGCTTTATTACTCTATTTCAGAGGTTTACCATAAAATTCAGAACAAGCTATTTTCTTGCCCAACAGCTATATCAAGGAAAAAAAGGTACTTTGAGACAAACCACCTTCATCTTTATTGCTAATTAATGAGAACTAACAGTCTTGTGAAAGTAGCGGCTTGCAAAAGAAAAGGAGAAAAAGGGGAAAAAAGAAGTCTGAACAGCTGTTTATCATCCATCTGCAAGTCATATATGCTTGCTTTCAGACAAGGGTCTGATATTAACATTAAAGAGCCAACAAATCTACATCCAATCCAGTACTCAGCAGTGAGTAGAACAGTCAGCTCAGCTCCAATCAGAACTTGTTACTGACAGTTTAAGAGCAGTAGAAAAAATATTTTACTTTACAAGCTTTGCAGTAAGAATTAAGCTTGCAAATACAGCATAAAAATCAGTAAACAAACAGAAAACCACACCCAAACACGGAACCCCCTAAACATATTTTATATTACACTAAGTATTTTAGCAGTTTCAAACATGTCCATGAGTTACCATAATTAACATTAAGCCAACTGACAAACTACGCTCAACTCGGCCACACTGAATTACATCCAGTCCATACCATCTCAAGGTTCTAGCGACATTTATTAACCAACACATTCTTGTAAGTCACCAAAGTCTACTCTGAGGGCAAAAATATACTTGTCACTGTCACAAAACAAAAACTGTGGGTTTATGAGGAAGAAAAACAGTACGACAAATATTTTTAACAATTCTGACCAAAAACATCCAGTACTTTGTGGAGCAGATTTGAGAGAATAAAACATGAGTGGCTTTCTTGCTGTATACTGCTAAAACTAGCTATACATTGTTCAGTTTAGAAAAAAAAGCATGAAGTAGGTGGCAACTGCAGGATAAAAAAAATGCAGAGGGTGCTTAGGTATTTGCTAGGCTGTACTCCCTTTGAGCAAAGAAACCTGAGTATTACAAAGGGCTGAGTTAGAAGGGAATGTGGGGTATTTTGTGACAGACCTCTGCACGACAGCTGGAGAAAAGCTATTGTGGCAACAGCTGTGTGCTCTGCACAGCTCATACTCCCAAATACCTCAGCCTGCTAAGAGGCCAGTTAACTGGCTGCAGAGAATTTTAAAAGTTTTCTGCCTCTTGGGATGTGAGCATGATGGATTATTTGTGTATGTTTTAAATAAGAGAAGGAATGCTGAGCTCTACCACTTGCAGTTTTACAAAATACCGCGGTGTAATGCTGGACTATTGTTTGCTGCCATTGTCCTAAAGTTTATGGCTACTACAGATCCCATCATCTCTCCTCTACAATTAAAACGTCTTCACTTCCTTTCTTAACAGCGCAAAGGCTCAACAGCAGTAAGTTCATATATCATATCCTGATTTAAAGGAAATGATTTGGTATTTCCAGAATGAAATCCTGGCCCACCAACTGCAATACTGAGCTGTCTTTATCTCCCCAGAGGAAGAATTTTGAGGAACACATCACTCGTGTAACCACTGAAAGCTTTGATCTGCTAATTTGTACTCTAAAGTTTCTCCAAGCTGTTAGACGAGCTTCTGCAAAGCGAGCCCAAGATCACAGGCAATTACACCCAAGTGACCAGCTACACCTTGTGTACCATTCCTACTGCCCGGTACTAATTAGCACAGAGATGCTGAACCCAGTACGGGAAAGAGCTGGCATTGTACGACATGGGTTTGCTCACTGTGTCTCTTTACAATAACCTTGTTGTTTCAGCTCGGATAGAGGCACAACCATCAGGAACCGATATTCTCGCACACAGGGCAGCACACACAGGAACACTTTGCACGCTGATCGCTGCCACAGCAAGAGTCCAGCCAGTCGTTACTACTCCGGTAAGAACTCCCACTCGGTGCTTTTCCAACAACACCTAAAAAGGCTGGAAAGGACACACTGTGCACAAATCCCAGAGAGCTGGCAAAAGAAAGATGATGAACTGGTCCTTCTTATGTCCTCAGTTCCTCATGTTTTCAATTATTTAACCTGAAAAGGAAGAGTTTTCCCATTTTCGAATATGAATCCCTCTTCACCTTTCAAAGATAAGATAAATCATGGCACATGCCTTCCCATGGTATCTTATCACCACAATAGTCTTGTTTACTGGAAGATAATCAGCAGCAATGAAGTAAAAGCAAGAGTAACTGTACTTGAGTACCGATTTACTGATAATTAAATGGAGGACTGTAAGAAAGCACGACCAAATGTAAGAAATATTTGCTACTATCAGAAAGGAAAGTTTCCTTCCTTTTTAAGCTTCAAAACCTAGTTGGTGGCAGCCGTATTTTAAACACAAGCAATAAAGAAGCAAAAAACATCAGAGAATGTCAGGGGTTGGAAGGGACCTCAAAAGATCATCTCGTCCAACCCCCTGCCAAAGCGTGGTCACCTAGAGTAGGTCACACAGGAACACGCGGGTTTTGAAAAGAGAATTTAAACCTTTCACTGACATCAAGATTTGTCACGTGCCAGAGCTAGTACTGATCCATGTTTCAGTGAACGCAACTACAAGAAATTTCAAAAATTAAGCATGTGACTTGCCTGTAATCAATTTTAAAACAATTTGGAGCAGTTTCTATGCAGTCTTAAAAGACAAACAACGCATTTAGCAACACATTTGCCATACAAGAACTACACAAGTGGTTCATGACATCACACACACTTGATAATATCACAGCTTTAAGAGCTCGGGAAGATACTGTCGTATATAAACACAGCCAGTCTCACCTCATTGTCTGTAACTACATCGCAAGGATGGAAACAACAGAACTCTTCTCTAAGGTACCTGAGGTTCTGCTCAGAAGATCTTTACTTCCCAGTTATTTCTCATTTTTTTCCAGAAGGCTGAATTTTCTGCTAAACATCACTTTGTGGTGGCAAGATTTTATCTCAAGATAAAGCAGCTGAAATTGCCAAAAGACGTAGATGACTTAATACAAACTGGCAATAAGTTATTTTGAAAAATTCACCCTCAATATGTCAGCTTATTGCTACAGTGCTGTTCCCTCTACACTCTGAAAGAGTGAGCTATTTCTTTTTTCTGCTATTACTTTGAAGAGATCCTGATATATGACGAAGCAGACGCAGGTTCCTCTTTTGCAGATATTCAGTGGAAGACGAGTGTCAGTTGGAGCACTTGAGGGAAAGCTTTTATTTCTATAGGGGTGTAGGTCAAGCTTTTAGTTTAAGGAATTAATTTCTACCAGCACACAAATATTGAAATTATCCAGTACTGGGCAGAATCTTACGGCTATTAAGATAAATGGACATCCCAAGGCATTAAGCGTGAACTTGACTTTCTTCTCTTTACGCATTTAATAGAAATTACAGTGATTTTTCTGTGAAGTTCAAATTATCCAAAAGCCTTTAACATCACCAGGGACTCCAGAGATCCACTCAGCAACATTCTCCAAGACAGCAGCATCTCGGAACTGAAGCCACGTCCAGCTGCACACACGACTGTCACAATCAGTTCAGACGTCCATGGGAAGACGCAGGCTATACCAGCTAAAGCAGCAGTACCGTGTTTGAGGGAACGGTACTCTAATAAACCAGCTTCAGTCAGCCACAGTCATTAATTATCTCCTATGCAAGCAGTGAGGAATCAATCCACCCACCTAGAGCACTGCAGCTATTCTATCCCCACCACCTTCAAACAGACCAGCAAGTCTCTATCTTATCAGTATCTGAGCAGCTATCTCTGCGTCCGACAAACAAGGCACCTGTACGACGCACATTTCAATTCCATCTCAAATGCACTGTTCAATCCAATTTCCAAAGAACTGTTTCTCCTGAAGTGTCAATTATTTTCATGGCCTGCACAATGCCAGATCTTCTATGCACTCAGTTATCCCGTACTCATCCAGATGCTGGAAGTGCTGTTTTCCATGTAGTTACTTAGTCTCTACTGCAAAGCTTAAATTCTTAACAGAGGGTTACAACTAACACACACATACACGCATGCACAAGCGAAGACAATCTGAAAGAGTCTATTTGCTATCAGATCATTTGTTCCAAAAACAATATCCAAGAATATCGTTGCCCCAAGCACCAAAAGACAAGTTTGCCTTGCTGCCAAACAGCCCTTCTTAGAGCATTACAGCCTCTCCTCGGTAGAATCAAAGGACACAAACAGAAGTCGCTCTCTCCAGATTTGCTACCTGCCATCAGCAACAGCAGCGAGCAGAAAACAAGCAGCCGTCTCCTTCCACCGTAAACAGCCAGAGGTAGATTAATAACGCTCCCATGGCAGCGGCAGAAATGCTAAAAGCAACAGGGCAGAAGATGAAAACAAATAAAGGGGCAGGGCTGAAACCGTGGCGGAACAGCAAGGAGGGCTCTTCCTCACCAGCGCGACACAGGCACTTCACACCGCTCACCCCGACGGGATTGTACTGGAAACGAAAAACCCAACAAGCCCAAGTTCCTTTACCTCGAAGTTGAAGCGCCACGAGCAGGGGCTCAGAGGGCCGCAGG
>NW_009696509.1:3029-3422 GCF_000703405.1 Apaloderma vittatum | reverse complement strand
CTCAGCCCCAGAGAGAACCAGCTCCAGCTAATAGGTGAGTATCATCCCAAAATATTCTCTGCCAATGGCGTCCCAGTCTAGTTAACAAGTTTCCCCATCTATTCAGCAAGTCTCCATTTCCTCAAAGCATTTACCTGCAGTGTATGATCATGGGGCCTCTACTCTTTGCTGATTTCTGCCTGACCATCTGTACAAACTGGAGGATGCTTTCGGCAGCGTTGGTCGTCGGGACACCATGATCTGGCCAGGCAGTGTAGTTAAAATGCATCACGTCTTGCACCTCATCAGCCTAATGGGCGAAGCAGAAGAGCAGCATGTTCATAGGAGTTTTAACAGTACAGTCACGTGCCGTCAGACTGAGGGGGTTTTGTCATGTTTGTATTTGATTTTAAA
>NW_009696509.1:0-3013 GCF_000703405.1 Apaloderma vittatum | reverse complement strand
TGCTGAATACAACCTAAGAAAATCAAGTCAGCCAAGAAAGTGTTGATTAAAAATGGGAGGGGATATCAGGCCATCATTATCATCAAGAGGGCATAAACCCTTGTTTCCGGGTTTGGGATATGTTTTTTACTTTTTTTTCCTCATGGTAGTATGATTTGATTTTGTTTTTAAATCAAGAATTGTTGCAGTTTTCAAGTTTGGGCTTTCTTCCTCTTTCTATTCCATTCCCTTTCCTTTTCTCATTTTGCCAAAGATAAAGAACAACGCTGTTGGCAAACAATCAAGACCAGACTCTTGAGAGTTGTTCTTTTCAAGTTTCAAAAAAAAAAAATCAAAAGAGAAGAAAAAGAAACATTACAGGGGCAAAGGAAATATTTCAGGAGAAAGACTGCATCCGTTTTTAAAAAGGGTTGAAAGGAGGACACCAGGAACTACTGACCTGTCAGCCTCATCTCTGTGCCTGGCAAGATCATGGAACAGATCTTCCTGGAAGCTCTGCTAAGGCACATGGAGGACAGGGAGGTGATTCGAGACAGTCAGAATGGCTTTACCAAGAGCAAGACTTGCCTGAACAACCTATTGGTTGTCTGTGGTGGAATGACTACATCAGTGGACAAGGGAAGAGCTACAGATGTCGTCTCTCTGGACTTTGGTAAGGCCTTTGACATGGTCCCTCTTTAATCATCTTCTCTCTAAATTGGAGAGATACTGATTTCATGGGTGGACTGTTTGGTGGATGAAGAATTGGTTGGATGGCGACATCCAGAGCGTAGTGCTCAATGGCTCAATGTCCAGATGGAGATCAGTGACAAGTGGTGGCCCTCAAGGGAACATACTGGGACCAGTGCTGTTTAGTATCTTCATCATTGACACAGACCGTGGGACAAGTGCACCCTCAACAAGTGTGCCAACGACACCAAGCTCAGGGGTGCAGTTGACGTGCCTGAGGAATGGGATGTCATCCAGAGGGACCCGGACAAGCTGGAGAAGTGGGCCTGTGTGAACCGCATGAGGTTCAAGAAGGCCAAATGGAAGGTCCTGCACCTGGGTCACAACAAGCCCTGTTATCAACACAGGCTGGGGGATGAAGGGATTGAGAGTAGCCCTGGGGAGATGGACTTGGGGGTACTGGTGGGTGAAAAGCTGGACACGGGACAGGAGTGCACGCTCACAGCCCAGATGCCAACCATATCCTGGGCTACATCAAAAGAAGTGTGGCCAGCAGATCGAGGCAGGTGATTCTCGCCCTCTACTGTGCTCTGGTGGGATCCCACCTGCAGTACTGCATCCAGCTCTGGGTTCCTTAGCACAAAGACATTGGACCTCTCGGAGCAAGTCCAGAGGAGGGCCACAAAAATGATCAGAGGGATCACCTCCCCTATGAGGGAAGACTGAGGATGCTGTTCAGCTTAGAGAAGGCTCTACGGAGACCTTAATGAGGCCTAAAAGGCAAGGAAGGTGGGGACCATCTGTTTATCTGGGACTGTTGCAATAGGACAAGGGGTAATGGTTTTAAACTCAAAGGAAGAAATTTTTTACAGTGAGGGTGCTGAAACACTGGAACAGGTTGCCCCATCCCTGGAGACATTCAAGGGAGACTCTGAGTAACAAGATATCTCTGCTCACTGCAGGGGGATTGGACTAGATGATCTTTAAAGGTCCAACCCAAAGCATTCTATGATTCTGATACTGAAAAATGAGATCAGAACAACAGCTTGCCCTGGGTAGCTGCTCTGGGTTCAGCAAATGACAGTTTACCTGAACTGCAAACTGCAGTCTTGTTACTTTCAGTAGATGCTAACAGCCTGACACATTGTGTTCTATGTATTTGCACTGCTGGCCTGCACCCTGGGCACACTTTGTCAGGCTGTGAGGCATGGTTGAGCAGGATGGAGGTCCTGGGCCAATGTGACGTGCCGGGGCACAGCTTTTTGCATGTCCCCTCCATATCTCTTGCCTTTCCTTAACAAGCTGGGAATGGCAATGAGCTAGTGCAGGAAACAAAGCTGAAAAGAAATCCTTGAAAATCTGAACAGCTTTAATTTGGAAATCCCATGCTCTCATGTGTGTTTCAATACTTAATAGGAAAATATAAACATTACAGATTTCTCTTTTGAAAAATATTTTCAATTTCTTCATTGGTATTGAATAGCTTATAGCAAGAAGATATGCCTGACATCAAGGAACGAAGTTTACACATTTGTTGTCACTAATTATTGGCACCACAGAAACATTCAGAACTCTGGTACTACTCTTTTTTCAATCTTGTGCTTTGCTAACAAAATTCACAGAAACAACAATTTTAGGAGAAAGTTTTGCAATTTAGCCATTTGCTTGTGTGGAGCGAGGATAAGGCCATCAATCTGCCTCTAAGGGGTTTTCCACTGAATACCAGAAATGCGTAAAAGTTGAAGAAAAGGCTGGACTGAAATTACTCCCACCATTTTAGTAGGGCCACACAGAATGTTTCACTTACGTAGCTAATTCGGAAATTCCGATAAACCCAGTCTGTGTGCTCCTCCTCAGACAGCATCTCCACTGTGATGTCCCCGTATGCAACAGGATCTTCCGTAAAAGGCCAGTAATGATCACATTTCACCTGAAAGGGAAATACTTACATATTTCCGTTTATATAAATATACAAATTTAGATAAGGGCCCTTCCAACGCAAACCATTCTATGATTCTATGATATATATGTGTAAATATCTATAAAAAGACAGCAAAAAGTATATTGAATCTCAGTTTTAAAAATATCTAAGGACTACTTACCTGATGCTGCAATAAGAGGTAAGATATCCTGCAGTGGCTTTCAGCCTGATCATTAATACACGTTTAACTATGGGCATAAGCTATACATTGGTTTTCTGAAGCTTAGTATTAGTAGAGTAAAGAATAGAAATATATAGTGCCTTTGTAGATTGTTATTTTTCCTAATAGAATAGCTCTAAAAGGAACAAAATGTGGGGAATAAGAATAAGTGTGTATATATATATATATATATGTATATATAT
>NW_009696508.1:0-16217 GCF_000703405.1 Apaloderma vittatum | reverse complement strand
GAGAAAGAATGATTTGTGAGTGTGTCTTTGTATGTCCAAATGGTTGCCAGGTCTGATGTGGGAGATGTTGGTTTGCAATAAGGCTGTGCTAGTCTTGCTGTTGTGGTCATTTCGGTTTGCTCCAATCAGTATTCTTGAATGTAACTCAGACACTAGTTTCTTACATTGGGTTTGTTCCTACAAAGGTGTGCAGTAAATGGTGTCTTTCTCACTTAATGAGTTTTCTATGTTAATACTTGGTAGCTTGGTGGTAAGAAGGTAAAGTGAGAAATCAGGAATAATCTTTAGCACTTTCCAAGACATTCACATCTATTCAGTGCAGAGGATGAGATCATGGGCTTGAACGATCTTTGGTTTGCCCTTTTGTCATAATTTTTAGTGTCATGACCTTTAACCTGAGCTAACAACTTAGGTGGAGGCCCACTCCTCACCAGTTTGTAGTCCGTCTTGGGCTGTCTTTCATTCTCCAAATCCTTCAAGTCTAACTTGCCCAGCATATTTATATGGAGAGCATGCATATGCAATGAATAAGCTTGGGGTAGTTCCTCAGTGAAGCAAGATCTAGCTTCCTTCACAGGATCTAACACACTCTAGAAAATGGGTGGAAGTAGGCTGGTCTTCTACAGGAGTTACAGTAGTACCAAGCAAGATTGGTTAAAGAGGAGCACATTTCCATGTATTTCACTCCTATATGCCTAAAATATTTTCTATTCCTAAATATTTGATCTAGTCTCTTGCACCTGTGCGCAAGTGGTAGCACTGTTTGATCTTTAGAACTGTAGTTATATGAGTGGTCCTGTGGAGTTTTTCAGGTGACCTGAAATTTTGTCAGCAGAGACTGTGGGATCTATAGACTAAGGCAAGTAAAGTGGGTGCACTGCATTGTAACATAATTACTATATATGGTAATATACATTTTTAGGAGACTGAATAATGAGATTATGTAGACAGAGAGATGAGGTATGGATATTGTCATAAAATGTCTGAAAAAACCCCCACAACTCCTTTATTCTTTTCTTAGATATACACAGTGGCAAGATGTGCAAAACTAAGGGGAGCTCTCGGACTTGTGCATTGTAGATGCATTTATGCCTTTATAAGCAAGCCTGTGATGGTGCCAGACGAGTTGGAGCAGGTGTAAATAGCTAGTGCATGCTACTAAGCAGAGGAGCTGCAGGGCTGTATCTTTATCTCTGGCAGTTCCAGCCACTCAGGGTGAGCAAACTATTAAAGACTACTGTATGAGAATCAGCTTTGTGCTATCATCTATTCAGGTGTAAATATTCTTTTGCTAGACTGAACTGACAGTGAATTTGAAAACTGTTACCATCTGCTGTTTGTTTTTTCTCTCTCCCCTCCCCCTTGTTGTATTTACTTTTTTTTTTTTGTGAAGGGTTATTCACTGGGGAAAAAAAAAAGCCACTGCTGGTCGTCTTTTAAGGAACCCAGGTTCAAAAATTTCTCGAAGCACTTTGAAGCTCATGGGTTTTCTGATGAGGGCTTGCAGCTGTCATGCCTTGTGGTCATGGTATTGTGATCTAAAGGACAGTATTGTGTGCTGCCTAAGAACTGCCTGTGATGAGCAGGCATCACCACTGATGCCACCTTGACCACTGGGCTGCTGCATGCTGGCCCCTTCACTATGATGTCAGGGGGGTATCTGTGAGGCAGTGGTCTTACCTGAAATATTGAGATATTCAGGGCTGAATATACCCCTTTTCAACAAGGAAATGTTATTTGTAGTCTAAAAGAAATCTCCTATTCACAGCATGTCTCTGAGAGCAAGCAGCTCTCTCCCGGAGAGCAGGATCTCCTTTAGGTGGCCCTGTCGCTTACCTCCTCAACCTGTGAACCTACAGTCTCAACTACCACTCCTCCTTAAAAGCAGATATCTTATCAAGCTCTGTAAATCCAGAGCAAGAGGTGCTCCGTGGTGACAAGCGTGGGAGTAGGCCATACTATTGGCATGTCAAGTGTCCAGGTGAGAACCTGATGGGAAGGATCCATTCTACTCCTTCGCTGCCTGCATCACATTCTCTTTGGGTTTATTCAGTGAGCCCCACTGAACTCTAGCACTGCATTGTCATGCTCAGCCTATTTTAAAATCTGATTTAGGCTTGCAGCTAGTTGATTTGAAGGTAAGTTTTGGAGTCTTTAAAAGAAAGCCAAATGTATTATAAGCACCAGCTCAAGAGATATTTGCCCCTGCACTCGCCCTTGCAGTGAACCAGATCTTTGAATGTAGAGATCTGCAAAATGCCCAACACTGCAAAGTGTAACATCCAGAGTGTAACACCCACATGAGGAGGTGTTCAACCCTTTCAAGGTGTCTGATCCCTGAGAAGCAGTCGGGATTTCTTATGCTATGCTATGTATGCATTCTAGTCAACTCTTCAGACTTTGTTCATGTAAAACATTGACTTCTACAGTCAGTGTCAAGTAGAAGTGTCTCAAAGGTTAGATAATCTTTGACTTGGGTGCTCTAGGCATTAAAATATTTTAGGGAAGGAGATATCACGTTTTAGTTGTCTGGGGAGATTTACTATGGCACTCAAATTAATTGTCAGTAAAGTAATTGTCATTTTGCTTAAGAAAACAAACTGTTGCTGAATAGTCTGAGGTGTAGCTGCCAGAACTCTGCTTCAGAAAATGTAGTATCATAATGCAGGGATGGAGTAAGGAGATTACTCAAAATGGGGACAAACAGTCATGCTGGCCTCTGCATTCCCCAGGAGGAGAGCCTGAAGCTCCAGAGTGGCAGTGGGAAAGGGACAGCTCTGATGTGGAGGAGTAGGGGGAAAAAAGGTAAAAGGAGAAAAGGTCTGTAAGAAAATATTTTGCTTCGACTGAATTAGAAACTTCTAAAATCAAAGCCAGATATGTTCTTTTTATAGCTAATTTAAGATCTCTTTCTGTTCAATACAGTGTATCTGAAGTAATTCAGAGTAGAGTGAAGGATGACTTGCTTGTAATGGATCTAAAAATATAAAAGAATTAAATAAATTGCTAAAATGTTACAATGTAACTTTTTAAATATTAGCAAAAAGCTCTTTCTTTAATGCTTGTAAGCCAAGTTTCAGAGCCACGAGAATTTTTACTGCGCAATTATAAAGCCATGAAAATAAAATTTGTAATATAAATCCCAAGAGACCTATAACGATACCAGGGCAAATAAGATACTTCAATAAAAAATGCCTGAGAGTTGGAGCTGAAATTTAGTGCAAAAAATAATTTAGTTTGACAGCGTGAGTATGTTGCAAGCCGAAAGAAAAAGTGAGGCAGATGGGAAGTGTTTAGCATAAAAGAAGGTCCAAGCAGAAAGTAACTGGTTTTCAGTTTGGTTTTAGTAAGAAAAAATGGTGCTAAATCTGTAACTTTTTCAGCATCTCTGTACAAATATTCTAAAATGAACTAAATGCAAGAAGAATGATGTCACTACTGAAATACCTAGACAGAGAAAATATCCACAAACTGAAATATCCTGCTCAGGAGGGAACAAAGGTCTGCCAGGTGGCAGCAGTGATGTTAGTGTCATTTAATATCTTGAGTTTTGTTGTTGTTTGTTCCAAAGTAAAACCAAAACAGATATCAAGGCTGGAGAAAAATGGGCTCTAGGGAGGCCTTTCCCATACTTCAAAGGGGCCTATAAAAAAGATGGGGACAATCTTTTTAGCATGGTCTACTGCAACAGGACAGGGGATAACTGTTTACAAAAAAGGAAGCAGGTTTAGATTAGGTGTAAGGAAGACATTTTTAACAGTGAGGGTGGTGAAACACTGGAACAGGTAGCCTGGAGAGGCAGTAGAAGCCCTGTCCCTGGAAACATTCAAGGTTGGGTTGAATGGAGCTCTGTGAAACCTGATCTAATTGAAGATGCCCCAGCTCACTGCAGGGTAGTTGGATTAGATGACCTTTGAAGGTCCCTTCCAACCCAAAAACTATGATATGTGTTGTGCATGCATGAAAAGACATGCATGTGTTCAGATGTGTCCCCTTCTTTGGCAGAAGAGGAATCTATGCAACATCTTCCACACTTGGCCTGGTTTGTAACTGGAAAGCTTCAGGATATGCTTGGTCAAAATGACAGGTAAAACCTAGACTGCTTCTAGAATCAGATATACTTCATATGGACTCATCACTATCTAAATTCTTTGTAACCAAGGAAGACTTCCGTGGGCTTTGGAAGCAGGTGTGAGGCTAGAAGAGAGTGCTGCCACTTTCCTGTAGGTGCTGTGTGACTCTTCAGGAAATGTGACTTCTCATGTAGCTTCTACATGTCAATGTGACCCACACTAGTGCATCTCAAACAGAAACCTGCAGTCGGGCGGAAATGTGAAGCAGCAAGGATCAAAACAATTTCTTGCTTTTTTATTTCTTGCCTTCTTTGGATGGCAAGATTGGATTGTTGGATTTTCCTGACTGTTGGACTTGCCAAGATGGAGGAGTCTGCTCCTTTTGTACTGGTTGTAGCCTTATCTATGTACTGGAAAAATGGACTAAAACAGTGGCTTCTGTACTAAACAAACCTGACTGAGAGATGTAGAGATCTGATGTTTTTAAATTAAGAGAAATGAGGTATAAGCTTTCACAAGTGGTATGGAAACTTTCATAGTTGAGAAGCTTAATCCTTTCTGTTTCTCATGTGTTTCACAGAATCATGAATGATTTTCAATGTGGAGTGCCCTCTTGACTCCTTGCTACACAGCTATTACTAAAAACACAGGCTGCCAGCCCTTGCTGTTGTTTCACACCACCTGTGTGGGCCAGTACAAAGGGCAATGATCTGAGAGAGCCACTGGGAGCATCTGGGGAGGCCCCTGCCTCTTTCTGTTGGTTGTGTCTGGCTTGATGTCTAGCTTCTGGAATGATGAAGTGAGTGGGGAGCTGCCTTGGAAAAAAATGGCAGAAAATACAAGTGCTAAACCTCTGGGTTTTTTTTGTGGAAATGGGTGCCTGACCAGGCTAAGTGTCTTTAAAAAGTGCGAAATGCTAGGCTTTTTGCCAGAAGGAAGAGGAAATAAGTAACTATTCAATTGCAGAGAAATTTGACTTCAGATATTTAGGACTTTATAGTCCTATTCTATTTGAAGCTACAGTCCCTGCTCCTAGAAGAGTGCAACAGAAAGGGAAGGCAGCATTTTCTACAGCAGTCTTGTGGAGAAATGCAGGAAATCTAAGGCAGGAGGAACACTGATGCAAAGCAAAAGAGGCTTCCACTTGAATCTGTAGTTAATTTTATGGTCACACTTCTTTATAATAAGCCCAATTATGAAATCTGTTAATTACATGTATCACCTAGGAAAGATTGCAATAGCAGCAGTAAATGACTTCTTACAGTATGGCATTATACTGCTTTATGCTTGTAACTGACTAAGACCTAACAGTCATTAAAATATGCTTTTACCAATTGTAGAGATCTTAAATTATCAACCCTTTACAGACCACTTGAGTGGTTCTTTATATTAAGTGTGATTGATTTCTGAAGGTTTTTCTCAAGTCTCCAGTATTCACTTTTTCCCCCGTGTTTTCCCATCTTCAGCAGGCAGTAAGCATGCCTCATTTGTTCCAGATAGGTAGCTGAATATGAAAACTAATAATTCCAGTCAGTGAAGCTGGCAGCGTAATTATGTCTTGATACATATGTTGTGAAGAAACTCGAGTGCATATGAAGAAGCTGAGCTGCTGCAGCTAATCTACCATGTGTGGTGATTAATTCCATTGGCAAGCTGAAAGCAAAATGAAAATCTTGCACTATGACCTCACTGAGAGGATCTTTGCTTTTGCCAAAATATTGACCCCACCAGCAGCACAAAGCATCAATAAAAAGTAGATTGCCTTTTTGCACACTCTTGGCTTCAGAGGAATGCTGACGTGATTTTTGTGTAGAAAAGTGATCGATGATCATGTGCTGTCAATAGATCTTAGTTGGAAAACATGATAAATCAGAGAAGTAATGACTGTTTTCATTGCATGTGACCTATGACTGATTCTGTGACAGTGAATCAGTTTAAGGCATGTATTACTTCAGAGAGATTTCTAGTTACAACAGCTCATTAATTCCCACAAGTTTTTGAATGAGCACAAAATAATTACAACATATAAATAATCTTGGGACAGCAGGGTGTTTTGGTCATTCCATCACAGTTATTTTGTAATTCTTATGCCTTGTTTTTATTTGTAAATTGTGCTGCTGAGTCAGAACAAAAATAGGAACAAAAACCTGTACCCTGCCACTCACTTGTAATTAGGAAAACAAGATTTGGGACACCGTGGGAAGGGAAGAATCTTCGGGTCATTGTGTGTACTACTGCAAGTAACAGTGTGTGATCTTTCATAACCTTATCAACATGTGTCTTAAAATACTTGGGAGTAGTAGGACAAACAGTTGAATAGGAAGTGTTGAGGGTGCCACGTTTCTCTGACGGTTAGCCCTCTAATCAGCACCCTGAATTGATTTAGGGCTGATGTGTACCACTTTGCCTTTAGGACAATGTTGTCCTGTGGCTTACAAGGCACTTTTCCCTAACATCGTTTTTGCCCTTTCTAGACAAGCAGCATATCTCCTGTTAGTACTTCTTTTGCTGGATGAAATAAAAATTCTCCACCCTTGTTAGGTAGACATAAGTCCTTTCCCAGCTGTATTAGTCCTAGATGAAGAGGTTACCATCTTTAAATTTACTTCCCTCTTCCCTGAAATTAAAACTCATTATCTACCAGCAGAGCTACTGATGTGAAACACCTTGAATAGTCTTTGTGAACCTGTTCTTGTTGGCTGGTAGTTACACTGGGTAAGGTGGTAACTAGCTTATAGTGACTGAAATGGATTAGAAAGTGTTCACCAAAGCAACCTTAGTGAGCATCTGAGAGAGCTGTAAGCTCTAGCAGAGAAACGGTGACAGGTAACTCGGAGCAGACTGGGAGAGACCTTCTTAAACCAGCACAGTGTAGTTTAGGGGAGCATATATGTGTATGCATGAGGGCTCTTCTGTGTGAATGTTTTATCTGAGCTTGTCCTTTTCACCCGGTTTTTCAGCTGGGCTTGCATAAGATGGAGCAGGTTAACAAGCCCTAGAGAATAAGTAGCTTAGCTATACTTAGAGTACTGAGTTTCTCCTGACTGCCAACTGATGAGTCATATGCAGATTTTTTTTGGAGATGTGACCCACTCAGACAAGAAAACTAAGTTTGTGTCAATGAGATATTTTTGTCCTAAAAACGAAGCCCAATATTGATAACTTTGAACTGATAGAGGGTGGATATTTTGCATTTTAATGTGTTGAGGGAGGTATTTTCACTGGTTTTGTCTTTCAGTAGCGAGTTGTGCAAATACATTTGGCAAGACCACATGCACTTGTGCAACATGAAGAAGCTGGACGTTTTTTGAACATGGGGAATGTATTAGCTGATGGCTTTTCAAGCAGAGAGAATCAAAACCTTGCTGAAAGAAATAGAATGAGCACCAAAGCCAGGAGCTGAATGAGGGCAAGACTTGTCTTCCTCTGTTCCTTAAACAGCAGGACAGATAATATTCATGTATTTTGAGAGTTTCCTGGCTCAGGCTCTGGTGCTGACCTATATAAGGCCTCCTTCTCACCTTTTTCCTTCTGCCTCATGTAAGCTTTAATATTCTGCAAGCTTGGACTCTGCAGGGTTTTTGTTCTCTTCTAGCAATGTATCTGCTTTTTTTTTTTCTCCTACAAATAGTTGACATACAATTCATCTCAGTTGGTATCTGTTGTTATGCCTGTTTCTTTCATCTTTAGCTTTAAGACCACAGTATGATAGACTGTTTAATGCTACTGTGTCTTATTCATGCCATGTTCATGAGGATAGAATGAGCAAAAAAATCTCCTTATGTGACAGAGATGCTTTTTACCATAATGTTAAAATACTGAATTAAGATCAAAGCTTATACAGATATTTTTTTTCTTCTCAAGTTTTCTGACTCATTAAGGAGTATTTTCATGTAAAATCAGATTGTTTATGGTGTTTAACTCTCACTTTGTGTTGTTTTGTCACTACCTTGCTGTTGTATGGCTTCTTGGAGTGCCAAGAGGTAGCTGGGTAGTTTTACTGATTTTTTTTTTTTGTCCAGGGACAAGAGAGAAATGCAACAAGACACTGCTGGTAGACTACTGTA
This sequence comes from Apaloderma vittatum, assembly GCF_000703405.1. NCBI lineage: Eukaryota > Metazoa > Chordata > Aves > Trogoniformes > Trogonidae > Apaloderma > Apaloderma vittatum. The sequence continues at coordinate 8,077 of NW_009696508.1, read as the reverse complement.
CCATACTTTCTTCTGGGTTGTTGTCCCGGTTTCAGCTAAATGAAACCCAATTCTGTTCAGTCACTTTTACTTTCCAGTTTAGTTTCTTCTAATAGGCTGCACTTTCTGAAGTTAGCAGCAGGTTTTTGCAGACAGTGTGTGCTACTGGCAGTGATAACACCTGATGTCTACAGTTACTGCCTGGGACTGGGATGCACAAAGGCTCTTCCTTAAACTTATTCCTGTAGTGACCAAAACCACTGCTGGCTCTTGGGTGGTGCAGGCTAGTAAGAGGGGTCACAAGGAAGTGAAAGATTGCACCTCTGGGGAGTAATTGAGAGGACAGATGACCAATAAGAGTATTCCGTTCCATACATGTCATATTCAGTATATACTGACTGACCATGAGGGTTTAGGCTCTCTCTTCAATGGCCAGCATCCAAGGAGGACTCTATCTGATCTTCTGCCTTTGATCTTGATTCTGAATTCCTGAATCCAGCTCCTGTATCCATCTCCCTGCTGCTGCTGAGCCGAGGAATTCCCTGGTGCTGCCTGCTCCACAGCATCAGTGGTGATTGCTATTGGAGGGAAATCAGGTTTGGTATCGGCTTTGTATATATGTATATAGTTCACTATTTTTATTATTTCCTTATTCATTAAAGCTGTTTTCTTTTTCCAATCTGTAAATCTCTTTGCCTCGTTCCCTTTTCCTTCCCATCTGTGGGGGGAAGAGGGGATTAAGAGCATCTGTCAATATTGGGTGGCCAGCCCAGCCCTAACTTGTGACAGTTGCATAGATCAGAAGTTCTTCCCTGAAATATTTAATGATGGAAGTGGTGACAAATTACACGGGCATTATTTCACCAAGATAGTTAATGAAAATGTAGAAAAGTATGAAAACCACCATGCCAACCTTGGTTATTTTGAAACTTTCATCTTTCTACTTTCTATCCTGTGTACATTTTTTGCTATTATTATCATTTATTAACTAAACATGTTATTACTAAAGCTCAATGTTCAGGTGATCCTAAAGAAAAGATGCTCTAATCATCTACAGTCCTGATAACTGCTCTGTGGGTTATCATGAACTCCAGATTTTCAAAGAGCAGGATGGCTTACTTCAGAGATAAGCAAACAGACAGGTCCTTTCTTACCCCTGCAGATCAGGATGCAAAAGTAATATGTAATTTATAGGGAACAATTTACACTCTGGGTTTTGCTGTTTCAAAATTATCTGGCAGAGCATGAGGTCCTCAGGCAAACAGGCTTAATGTTGCTTGCCGTTTTCTTGCCTTCTCTTATGGGCTGCAAATTATATGGGGCTATCACATTGTGTTCAAATTCCATACTGGTTATGCAGTGGTTTCACAGAACTATTTCTTTTCCTTGAATGGACACCTTATTTTTGTATTGAACGAAGGAGTTGGGAGCTTTTCCAAAAGACGGATCTACAAATGCACCTTGAAATTCGTATTTTAAACTTTATATATTGCAGCTTCTCCTAGTTTAATACATTCTTTCTGGGTCTAATTTAAGGCTCCTTTGGAAGAAGGAATATTTGTATATAAATTTGACATCTTGTTACCACTACATGCAATATGTGCACGCCTGACATAGTGGGAAGGACTATAGGTAAGTTTCTTCCTTTTGATCTTTTAACTCCTCTTGTGATGGCCAGGTCTGTATCTTTGAGCTATTTTATTTGGCAAGTACTACCTTGCTTATACAAATAAAATTTCCTACAGGTGACTGAGTATGACAGAAGATTTAGTTACTCCCCATGTGAATGAAAATTCACATACAGTTCTCTGCAGTATTTGGGCAGCTTTACTTATAATCTAGTGGGCATGCAGGTCTTTGAATTTTCCCAAGAAAATGCTTTGATATTTTCCCTGTCACCTTAAAAATAAGCCTGACATATTGCCATTAAGAAATAACAGAAAAAAGGAATTACTAATGGAATAAAAGATCACTAGTGAATGAAAGCGTGTGTGTGTGTATATATATATCTCAAACAGCCATCAGTTCAATGCTTAGAAAAGACAAAAGCTTTCACTGCTGTGGAGAAAACACTTCTGATGAAGCAAGCACTCGGCCATTGATATCTCAATCTTGAGCTTATAGGGAGACCCACAGAACACCCTCAAAGACAAATCTGGAAACTGGGCTTAAAGACTGTATCATTCACAACCAGAAGAGTGAAATGATACGGGTACAAAATATTTGCGGGGCAAAAGCTAGTAGTTATAAACCTCTCTGGGTAGTTTAACTGTGCAGTACTCTGAGTAGCTGTACTTGGTGGAACAGAGGGAGGTAGTGACCACACTATGGGCTGATATATTTTATATGAGATTTATCAGGGAAGAAAATACTGATGGATCTGAGAGTTCAGAGCAACTGTTCTAACATGTACTTAATCTGAAATTTGTTGCTTTGGTTTGACATAAAGAGGAGTTTATGTGCCTGAAAATTTGTCTAAATTTTTTTTCAAATATATCAGGTGTCGCAATAAAAATACTATCCATAGAATGCTAGAATGTGCTGGGTTGAAAGAGGCCTTTAAAAGTCATTTAGTCCAAACCCCTGGCAGTGAGCAGGGGCATCTCTAACTACACCAGGTTGCTCAGAGCCCCATCAAGACTGATCTTGAATGTCTCCGGGGATGGGGCCTCCACCACCTCTCTGGGCAATCTGTTCCAATGTTTCACCACCCTTAGAGTAAAGAACTTCTTCCTGATGTCTAATAAAAATCTACCCTGCTTGAGTTTAAAATCATTGCCCCTTGTCCTATCACTGCAAGCCCTTGTAAGCAGTGCCTTCGTAGCTTTCTTGTAGGCCCCCTTCAGGTACTGGAAGGCCGCTATAAGGTCTCTCTGGAGCCTTCTCTTCTCCAGGCTGAACAACGCCAACTCTCTCAGCCTGTCCTCACAGCAGAGGTGCTCCAGCCCTTTGATCGTATTTGTGGCCCTCCTCTGGACCCACTCCAACAGGTCCATTCTTCTATAAAAGACAAAGATGAATTTGAGTGTCTTTCTTTTCCTGCAGTCAAAGTGTCTGAGTGCTTTTGTTAATTTTGTTAATTTCTTCTGTCTGGGCTGTTGTTGCATTTTGTTTTTTTTATTTTTTTGTTTTTTCTTTGGTTTATTTGTTTTTGTTAATCAAACTGGAAAAACCTTAATTCTCATCATGACATCTCTAATGGTAGCCATAGAGATCATCCAGAGGTTTGGACCCTTTTTATTTAGCACATAGGCTGTCCATTTGAATCTTCATGTATTTTCCAGGATTAGGAATATTAATAATTTGAGCCATTTAGCTTATCTGAATTATTTAATCCAAGCAAATGCATGTTATGCAGTGAAAAATTATTTATCTTTCTCCTGCTTAGTGATTTTTTTATGAGAAATTAAACATTCAATGACTCTAAGGTTGATAATATACCATATGTAGAGTAATTAAATATTATTAAAGCATCTGTGAGACACCTTCAAACAAAAACTCTTCTCTTTGCAGAGTCCCAGCAGGGGGCTCTCAGGTAACACTGAGACATCTAGAGTAGTCTCAATGCACACTAGCTGCCCACACTGGGATGATAGCTGTGTACTTTAAAACATCCTAGACTTTGAGTTAAATTACAATTTAGAGTCTTTATTACTTCTTCTTTAAAGCATTTCACTTAATGTTTTAGCTGCTAAGCTCTTTTGGATCACCTTAAAGTGTTTCAGTGGAAACTGCTATTCCTTGGATCCAAAAGTAAATGGTGAAAAGTTGACATTTTTGCCTTAGATCTTCTAAAAATCTGATTGATATAGGTCTTGTGCAAATTTAGGCTTAACACCTTTTAACAACCCAGAGAAAGCTTGAAATTCTTATGCATTTTAGTAACTTTCTGCAAATTGGTTAAGTGTATCCCAAGAAGAGGCAGCATTACAGAATCACAGAATGTCAGGGGTTGGAAGGGACCTCAGAAGATCATCTAGTCCAGCCCCCCTGCCAGAGCAGGATCACCTACAGTAGGTCACACAGGAACGCGTCCAGGCGGGTTTTGAATGTCTGCAGAGAAGGAGACTCCACAACCTCCCTGGGCAGCCTGTGCCAATGCTCTGTCACTCTCACAAACAAAAAGGGTTTTTTAAAAATATTTTTGTAGAACCTCCTATGTTTCAGCTTGTACCCATTAACTCCTTGTCCTGTCACTGGATGCCACTGAAAAGAGCCTGGCTCTGTCCTCCTGACACTTACCCTTGATGTATTTATAAACATTTATGAGGTCACTCCTCAGCCTCCTCTTCTCCAAGCTAAAGAGACTCAGCTCCTTCAGCCTTTCCTCATAAGGGAGATGTTCCACTCCATCATCTTTGTGGCTCTGCGCTGGACTCTCTCAAGCAGTTCCCTGTCCTTCTTGAGTTGAGCGGCCTCACCAGGGCAGAGTAGAGGGGCAGGAGGAAAATTAATTGTATTAGGAGTACAATTATCAGTCCCTGCCAAAAAAGCCCAACAAACCAATGCTAATTTTATAGCTGTTACCTTCCTTTCAGTTGAAGACTCAAGTTGGAGACCTTGTAACAAGACAAGTAGGCCAGTAGGCAACTATTTCAAATGATACCATAACCATGATGAATAATTATTAGGAAGTAATTTGACAAATTTCTATTCTCTCCCGTCCTCCTTGCAAAATATCTGACTAGAGATTCATAAAAAGTATTTCTTCAGGTATTGAAATTTCTCTTGTAGAACAATTTGAGCTAATTAAACAGAAATTGAGATTTAGGTGTGTTTTTTTTTTTATTGGACTCCAAAGGTGTGTTCCACATACTTTCTGACAGATGAAACTAAACTTTTGAACTCAATCCTCACCAATAAAGTCTTCTTGAACTAAATACTTTCTAATGAAATCAATCTGTGTGAAGTTTTTCCTTCTGTCCCTTCATACTAGAACTACACCATTGGGGGCATATAAATGATGTAAGTGGGTAACTGTTAGGCCTTTTAAAAACTCTTAATCATCTCCTATTTTACCAGAAATAAAAGAGATATGGTCTTTCATTTATAAAAAGGTTTTATCCTCAAACCCGAGAAAAAATTTAAAACATCCCACATCAGCTAATAAACCCCAAAATATTACGATTTCCACACCAGATTTACTTTCAGGGTTCTTCATTTACACAAATCTATTTGGAAAAGGAGTGGAAGTAGATTTATGCTTCCAGTATAACCACTTGATCACACTGTCTTACATAGTTTACAAATCCATCTGTCTAAAGATTATGAAAAATGTTGCATTTGCAGTCTCTTGTGACCATGCTCTCGGAGGTGGCTAAAGGAGCTCTGTGAAAAGACACATCAGCAGCATGTCTCTGAGCAACAGTCAGCTAAATTTCCCAGGCCTGAGAAGTGCCAAGGGGGTCTAAATGTCCCCAAACTTCTTCTGCCTGTGCCATGATGCATGGAAGATGTCAGCTTACCCTTTGCATGTAACTTATCTTCTCAGATGATAAACTTTTCTGTCTTACCTAAAGAAACGATGGTAATATAAGAGGGGGTGTGTGTATATATATCTCCTTCTGGAAGATGGTTGTTGCCTTTGTATGCATGTGGCTTTGAAAAATTGGTCTTTAGCGTTTTTTTATGAACAGAAGAATTGGATGCTTTTCACATGTGGAAAATACACAGGTTTGCAAAAAGGTAAGCACAAATAATTTGCACTTGTTTTGATTTTGTTTTAGGTGTTCTTCCCATGACTATAGTGTGTGGGGGGGTTGGGTTTGGGTTTTTCATAGTGGTTTTTTGTTGTTTTTTTCTTTTTTTAATGACTTTCAAGAATTGGAGCCAATGCATCTGTCAATGGGACATGTTGTTGGTACTGAAGTCAGAGGCTGTGGCTGCTGTGTCACTCTGAGCAGGTACCTCAGCTGAGGTGAAACCAGCCATGCTGGGTGTAAACAAAACTGCACCTGGGCTGGGGAAATTGAGGCTGATGTTGCTGCCTGCTGGTTTACCTAGAAAGTTAGCACTCAGCTCAGACTCCTGTGTAGGTCACTCCCATGTAAATACACCTATTGTAGGTTTAATTGCTGAGCAAGTTCCAAGTTGCTCTGTCAACACTTTTCACTCTTGCTTTAGGCTCTGAGTAGCTCGAGTACTTCTGAGACTTTTAGATTCTTCCATGAAAGCTGATGTCTAATTATATTTGCAATCCAATCAAATATTGTAATCCAAAACTACACAAATTGGGTTTGAAGTATGCACCTCCTCATATCCGTTCAGGCTGACTTCTCAATCTAACAAAAAAGAGGCCAGAGTTGCAGTGTAAGGTGGGCATTACCCATGTTACAGCAATACTTGGTAATCTCACCTTAATAATGACTTTATAAATTAAAACTTTCTAATTGTCCCACATTTTGCCTCTTAAAATGAGTTCATTTTTGCCTGGCAGTTATGAGACCATGCATGTCGACACTGTATCAAAATTGCTGAACAGAGGAACATATTATTGTATTTTATAGAGGAATTAATTTTATATTTTATTATACTCAAGTGCTTGGCCATTTTATAGATTGTAAATTCTCTTGCAGCTGCTTCTAAACTAGGCCAATAATATTTGAGAAGAAAGGCTAATCCTCTTTTTTTTTCTTTGAATGGGAGTGATGGTTAAGTTGAGAATACATTGCCTGAAAACAATTTTTAAGCACGATTTGCATCTTAGCATTGTACTCAAAACCCAGTTCTTAATTGATTTTTACATTACTTAAAATCTCTGTGTTTGATTGCCTTAGTGAGTTAATCCAGGTAGGGTTGCTCTCAATGCTGATACTCTTAAGCACTTGATATGGAACAAGCCAACATTTTGTGTGCTATGGCACGGAGTACGTATGACCTGAGGGCTGGGAGCTTTGTAAGCCAAGGGGATGTGTCTGAGAAGTAGCAGCCCCCACAACCCGGCACCTTTTATTAATTTTGCTTTTTCACTTTGTGTGTGTTGCTAGTGAATGGGCTGAGCTAGCATTTTTTCAGGATTTCAGCATCTTTAGGGAAGTGTTTGTTAGGACAGTTCTTGCCTCTTAGAGAGATTACCTAAATTAAAGCTCCTCTGTCTTGTGGATCTAAGCACATTTGTCAATTTGGTGCAGGTCTAGTAGAATGTTTGCTGCCTCCCCTAGGACCTTAATTTACCTGCCTGATACCTTTATTGCATAGAGAAGGTATAGATTTACACCTCACCGCCTCCACCTCACTGATTTTGATTGAACAGGTTACTGATCAACATGAATATAAATGAGAGTGAGGTTGGTTTTGAGCAGCTAAGAACTTGTTTTCTCCCTCAATAATAATTGGTCACAGCATGCTCAAAATTAACAGCATGCAAATTGGAAACCTGCAGCAAAAAATGAAGGTTGAGAGCAATCTTGGCTGCAGCGACCATGAGATGGTAGAGTTCAGGATCTCGTGCAGTAGAAACAGAGTACCTAGCAGGATTGCTACTCTGGGCTTCAGCAGGGCCAACTTTGGACTTTTCAAGCAATTTCTAGGGGAAACCCCATGGGACAGGGAACTGGAAGGTAAAGGGCCTCAAGAGAGTTGATCAGTATTCAAGGACCACTTCTTCCAGGCTCAGGATCAGTGCATCCCAACAGGTAGGAAATTGAGAAAGAGATCCAGGAGACCTGCATGGTTAACCAGGGATCTGCTGGGCAGACTCAGGTGGAAGGGAAGGGTATATAAATTGCGGAAAGCAGGGCTGGCCACTTGGGTTAAGTATAGCACTGCTGTCAGAGAATGTAGGGAGGCAATTAGAAAAGCTAAGGCCTCCTTGGAATTAAAACTTGTGAGGGAGGTCAAGGACAACAGAAAGGGCTTCTTCAAACACATTGTTGACAAAACTAACACTAGAGGCAATGTAGGCTCTCTGGTGAATGAGGTGGGTGCCCTGGAGACAGAAGACAGGAATCATAGAATCACAGAACGGCATAGGCTGGAAGGGACCTTAGAGATCATCTAGTCCAACCTCCCTGTCATGGGCAGGGACACCACCTCTCGACTAGTCGAGGCAACACATGGCGACCGAGTGGGAAGGCAGAATTACTGAATGCCTTCTTTG
>NW_009696507.1:251-14655 GCF_000703405.1 Apaloderma vittatum | reverse complement strand
GCCTGAGCAGGCCCTTGTGGTTTAAATTGTTCCGAAAAGGGGCAAAGCTTGGCGGCAGTTGTTGGCTTTGAAAAGCGGGAGATGCCCGGCCCTCGTGTGCAACCTGTTGGATGCCAGCCCTTCTCACCTAGGCAGTTCCCAGGTTGGGTAGTTGGATGATTCTCTTGTTTCTCTCTGGTAGGATTAAGGATAAACTGCCCGTGGGTGGGTCTTGCACAAAATTCCAGATGTGCTGCCAGCTGTGGGCAGGCTTGTCAGGAGTCCTCAGTAGACCGAGCAGAGTTTTCAAATGGGATACACCGTGCTTCTCAAAGCGATTGTGCTAAACCAAAACTAAACACTGTCACTATTCTCAACCTAGAATTTCTTTTCTGAGTCTGCTAGTAAAGAGGACTTGGTAGGACTGAGAACTCTTTGGAAATACTCAAAACTTAACTGGGCAAGGCACCGAGCAAACTCTTCTAAGTTGTGCTTGCTCTCAGCAGGTGCAAGTGAGGTTGAACTAAATGATGTCGAATGTTTCCTTTGACCTAAATATTTGCAAGTCTGATTCCAGAATAAGAGCCTTTCTATCTTGCTAAAGGAAATTCCCAATTATCAAGAAGTTAAATGAATTCCTTCTATATTTTGCTGAATATAAGATCATGAAGAATTGCAAAGGATTTATTTCCTTCTTAACCTCCTCCTCCAAATTTCTTGTAATCAGAAGGCTATATAACAGTTCTTAATAACTTTTATTTGTGTTTCTCTTTTGTAGAGCCATAGCAATTACCAAGAGACAGCTGGAGTAATAACATGAATATTTTCTTTCATACAGGACATCATGGCAGCCCATCAGCAGAAAAAACCTTCAGAAGAACGAAAACACAAAAGCACCCAAAATGATACTCAAACATCTCAAGTCCAGTGGGGAAGAGCATGGTGAGAGAAGCTGATGACCCTAATTAGTCACTATATTTCAAATTTGTTCATGCTCACTCTTATAGATCCTACAATCCTTTTAAACTCTGTTAGTAACAGATTGTTGCATTGCCCTTCTCTTGAGAACTCATGCATCATGAGCTGCAGTAACATGCCGAAGAAGATTTCTTGAAGATGTTTAAGACAAAAGGCTTGCCATGTGGCTTGGGTTAAAGCACAGTCCTCCTTGAAAAAAGGGAAAGCAAATCATAAAAATGGGTAAAATTTTGAGTTCCTTTAAGGGCTGTAAGAAAATACTTCCAGCGATTTGGAAAACACACATCCATCTGTGGTATTGCCAGCTGATATCTCCGGCTGTGGCAAGATTTATGACTTGTATCCCTGTTCTCAAGAGTTGTGCAAGTATCAGTAGAGTTTTGTATTGCAGCTGGAAACCGCCAAGGGTGTTTATGTGGCTTGCCACTGCAGACAGTGTGTTGTAGAGCAAGTTCACTAACAGCTGTCCAAGGTTTGTTTTTATTACGTTTCCAAGCTTTGCATAATATTGTTGTGATGCTGTGACTGCTTCCAGCTGGATGCTCTCCCGGTTATACCCATGATTGCCATCAAAAACGTGAAGGCTGTAATAATGATCTGCTTTGTGGGGGGCAGGTTTTATCTATTCTATTGCTCTAATCAACTACTGTAGTTTTATACCAATTTGTGTTAAAGTCTGTAACATGCTCAGTTTTTCATAGCTATTTGACCCAAATAAATGTTTTCATGAGTTTTCATGTGGTTAGTCTAGAAGGTTCACTGAAAAGATCGCCTGACTTAATCAAACCACTGTTCTAGCTGAAAGCTGGTAAAAAAAAAAAAAACAATTAAAAAATGTACTGTTCTGGTTTACAGGGAGGTGGACTGGTTTTCCTTGGCCAGCATCCTTTTCTTGCTCATGTTTGCACCGCTTATTGTGTATTACTTCATCATGTCCTGTGACCAGTACCAGTGCTCTCTGATTGATCCACTCATTGATTTGCTCACGGGGAACAGACATCTGTCTGACATCTGGGACAAGACTCCTACACTGACCTACAGGGCTGTGGGCATCTATGCCCTTTGGGTCTCTTTCCAGGTATGTTACCGAGTTACGATCTAGGTGTAGTGGGGAGGGGAAGGTTTCAAACAGCTGTTCAATGAAGCCTTTTACCAAAGGATAATGGAATGTCACACTGGCATTTACTCCTTGGTGTTTCTCCCTTTCCAAGGCTTTTTTGAATCCAAATGAAGCTTATGCACTCAACAAATAAATATGTATGAAATATACACAAATATTCCTTGTGTTCCTTGATGTGGTTTTTAAGAAAAAAGCAATTGTATACCAACAATACCCATTTGTTTTAAATTAATACACAATAAATAGATCATAAACTAACACTGCAAAAGGGATGAACATTGATATATGAAATGTAACCTACATTTGTAAATTATTTTCCAACTTATCAAACTACTCAAATTTTTTTTTCAAATGGGAAAACAACTGGGATATAACACAGATGAACTTCAAAATAAAAGGATTAAGACCTGAGTCTGCTTACCAACCATCCTGCTCCACACCAGAAAACAATTACAGCCATACATGAAACATACATATTTATAATTTTTTAATAGCTTGGATGTATTACTAGTCTAAAATCAGCTTACTCTCAACATATTCACTTGTCCAATTGAAACTGCCACATTATATTTATATACGAAAGTCGTAGTGTTTTGGGGGTTTCTTCTTGTCCATTTTGGCTGTTAATACATTCTGTTTCTTCTAGGTGCTTTTGTATGTGTTCATTCCTGACTTCTGCCATAAATTTCTTCCTGGATATGTCGGAGGTGTACAAGAAGGTGCTGTCACCCCTGCTGGTAAGTTCTTCCTCAAAATACATGTGCAACATACAATCTTTAAAATGACAATATTTCTGTACTTAGGATCTTTAATAACCCATATGTATCTGGAGGAAATGTGGACATGAATGCCTTTACCTTCCCTATATGTTTACTTCGAACAAGAATAAAACCCAACCTGTGTCATCTTGGAGAATAAGTTACAAAACTTCTTACTGCTAGTGAAGCTATTGCTAATGGTAGGCACCCCACCAGCAACGGGAAAACATAGCTTGGTAATTTTGATGCTTAAAATCAGCAGTGGACTATTGATAGTAACTGACAATGCAGTTGCACCTGCTGAAGCTAGGTTAACCCACAAGACTTGAACAGAATGTGTGACGTGAACTGAGAGTGGGAAACAGTGACTTGTTCCCATAGTCAGTTTTGTGAAGCGAAGCCCGACGGTTACTGCAGAGTCTAACGAAACTTTCAGAAAAATGTCACAAGTTACTTAAATGGAAGGATGAGGAGAGTGACGTCATTTTGTAAGCATTTGATTGAGCTTCTCCATATTGTGTACATACCCACAGCAATAAAAAGCTGAATTAATGCAGTGTCACTAACATTCAGTTTTTTCTTCATGATTTAGGTGTAGTGAATAAGTATGAAGTCAATGGACTTCAGGCTTGGATCATTACACATGTGCTTTGGTTTGCAAATGCCTGTTACTTCCACTGCTTCTCACCTACCATCATTTTTGACAATTGGATTCCTCTCCTGTGGTGTGCCAATATCCTGGGATATGCAGTTTCCACGTTTGCGATGATTAAAGGCTACTTCTTCCCTACCAATGCCAGAGACTGGTATGTGAATTTTAATAATGAGAGAATACTAGGCAATTGGACATACAAATTGAATTCTGCACAGAATAACAATGACAGAATGTATTTTGCTGGCACAAATAGATAGGGCAATGTATGACTGTGGGTTCTTTGCTTCATTAGCACCATCCTTTCTGTTTCATGCTACATATTGTGACTGGCAGCCTCAGTGTCACAGATACGTTCATTTTATTGGTGATAAGTAAAGTTATAGTTAGACTGTTCAGAAGTGTTACCAAGAAAAAACTCGGGTACCTCTGAGGCTAAAATTTATCTCTAGTAATGTAATGCTTTAGTGGGGTCAATTTGTGTTATCTTGCACAACATTATATGGTTTTATGATTTTTATTACCATTGCCTCAAGTGTAGTCAGAATAGTAATTACTTGTATTTGTGTAGAACTGCTTATATTTCTATTTTTTTTATGCTTTCCAGCAAATTCACTGGCAACTTCTTCTATGATTACATGATGGGGATTGAATTTAACCCACGAATAGGAAAGTGGTTTGATTTCAAGCTGTTCTTCAATGGGCGCCCTGGTATTGTAGCCTGGACTCTAATTAACCTTTCCTATGCTGCTAAACAACAGGAGCTGTATGGTCAAGTAACTAACTCCATGATCCTTCTCAATGTCCTTCAGGTAAATTCAGAGGAGGAAAATAAGAAACCAATTTTGAAATAAACTCCTAATAAAATAGAAATAAAACTTCCTTGCATTGAAACTGAACGTACACAATTTCTTTCTGGCCTGAACAACCTCATTCAGTGGTGATGCAACTGGGACTTGCGTCTTTGGACACTTGTATTAATTTCTTTGGACACTTGTATTGACTCAGGGTGCCCCTGTAAATACTCTGCTGTATTTATTCAGGGCACTACCAGCGGCATGGTCAAGTCTGAACCAGCAGATTTCAGTGTAAACTGAAGAGATACTTTTCTGAGCCTACGTTCTGTAAACAAGCATAGCCTAATCTTGAATCCAAAGAGAACAGTGACAAATTCTCTGGAGTGAGATTGGAGAGGGTTTTTTATTTTCCAAGGGCAGCACTGCACCTATTTTTCTCATGTCCTGTGTGAGAGATGCAAAACTGCAGATGTCTTAATATGTGTAAATAGGAGCTTGCTCAAAAGAAGCTCTATTCCCCCTCTCTGTGAGTGTAAGACTTGGCTGAAGAGAGGTAAAGGTGCTCAAATGCAAATACATTTCCTAAGCCTGTGTCCTTGTAGTAGCACACTTAACATAGTTACCTTGGTTAATATTGCTTTACGTTACTTACTATTGCTTTAGCTATATGGATATGGTATATTTGTGCAATATGTTCCTCTTAATAGCCTATTTTTGAGTTGTTAAAATAAAAACAGAAGTCAATTTTGAGATTTTGTCATGAGACAGCACAGAAAGATTAGACCGATGCTATTAAACAGGGTAAGTGGTGACAGTGCTTTGTTTTTAATATGAAATTATTCTATTTCAGGGTATTTATGTTTTGGACTACTTCTGGAACGAAGCCTGGTATTTGAAAACCATTGATATGTGCCACGATCACTTTGGATGGTACTTGGGCTGGGGAGACTGTGTTTGGTTGCCTTACCTCTATACTTTGCAGGTAAAAATGTGGTACAATCTGTGCTTGGGCTAAAAGAAAAGAAACTTCCCAGAAACTTCTCCCCAGCAGTTTGATGTGTATCTTGCATTGTATCTAGACAGTTTGAATACTGAGTAACCTTTTACAACATCCCTTGTAAAGATTCACGTGTAGGAAGGCTTACTGTCTGTCCATAGAGCTGACATCTTTTTTCTCTCCTCCCCTTCTTTTGTGCACTTTTCCATCACTATCTGTTGTGTCTGTAGATTTTTTTTTTTTTTAAACTCATTTCAGTCCCTTTTTGTACTCTCATTTATTGAGGGGTTTTGGGTGCGTGGTTTGTTATATTGTTATTTGTTCATGGTGGTTTTCTGTCCTGGTTTGTCTGCATCCTTGCAACTTCTCTCTTTTTGTTCCACTTAAGAAATGTAATTATGGAGAGAGAGAGAAAGAAAATGTAGGATGCAGAGTTTTATGAAAATTTTCCATGTTTTACTGGTATGGCAGACTTTCCTATTCTTTGTACTCATCTGTCACGGTAGGTCAATGAATTAGTCTGGCATCTTGAGCATATATTTCACATAAATCCCTGATTGTGTGGGTTTTTTCTGCTCCCCAGGGTTTGTACTTGGTTTACCACCCTGTCCAGCTGTGCACAGCTAATGCCATAGGGATCTTGATGTTGGGCTTGGTCGGTTATTACATCTTCAGAATGACCAACCACCAGAAGGACCTCTTCCGTCGTACAGATGGCAACTGCAAGATATGGGGGAAGAAACCAGAGTACATCGAGTGCTCCTACATGGCTGCAGATGGAGCCAAGTACTACAGCAAACTGCTCACCTCGGGGTTCTGGGGGTGGGCACGCCACTTCAACTACATAGGAGACTTGATGGGCTCCCTGGCTTATTGCCTCACTTGTGGGTTTGAGCACATCTTGCCTTACTTCTACATTGTTTATATGACAATTCTGCTAATCCACCGCTGCGTTAGGGATGAACACCGTTGTTTCAGCAAGTACGGGAAGGACTGGAAGCGCTACACTGCTGCGGTGCCTTACCGGCTCATACCACATGTTTTTTAAGGCTAATGGTGAATCCAGGGGAAAGAAAAAAGATTCGTTCTTTGGAGGTGAAGAGAGTTTATCCACATAGTTAAACTAATAAAATTGCTTTGTGAAGGACACGAATTGCTTTGTGAAGGATACTTACTGTTCTGCAGGAGAAAAGGGTGGCTGGACAATAATCCTTGCTGTACTGAAGGAACATGCAGGTAGACTGTATTTAAAGTCAATGAAATGAGGCGCTGAAATGTGCTGCTTTTTTAGAAGACTCTTTTATCTGGACTTCTCCCGCCTGACCCTGCTGCCAGCCTCTCAAAATTCACTTGAAATTGAAGTAAAGTTGCATGTATTGAGACTACTGGAATCTCCCAAAGCTGGGAGGAGGCCTTACCCTTCAGAGCAGCCAAGTTCTAGAACCAGTTTCCAGTGACTTAGAGAAGGAAAATAGATGTGTGATCTGTTTATCAAGTGTTTATAATATAGTTGCTTGGGACAGTCATAACCTACACTCAGTAACTAGCCACAGGAGGTTTTATTGTTTGTTGTTTTTCAAGAGATTAATTGGGGGAAATACTGAACTAGGGAACCTGATTCTACACTGGTGTATGAGAAGGTTGTTGTAGTCTAATGCAAATGTTTGTGAAAGCTGATACAAATCGCTATAGCTCAGAAGTTGCATTGGTTGACAGCACTTGCGATTATGGACCATAACCAACTGAGTATTATTTTGCTGCTGAAACCAAACTTGCTTTTTGAAGATACTGAGCTGTGGATACTGGCTGGGATAGAGTTAATTTTCTTCATAGTAGCTGGTATGGGGCAACGTTTTGGATTTGTGCTGAAAAACTGTTGATAACACGGGGATTTTTTTAATGTTGCTGAGCAAGGCTTACATAGAGTCAAGGCCTTTTCTGCTTCCCACCTCACCAACAAGTATGCTGGGGGCACACAAGAAGCTGGGAGGGGACACAGCCAGGACAGCTGACCTCAGCTAACCAAAAACATATCCCAGACCATATGTCATCGTGCCCAGCACATAAAGCTGGAGGCGATGTTTGGAGTTACCGCATTTGCCTTCCCAAGTAACTGTTGTATGTGACAGGCCTCTGCTCTCCTGGAGAGAGCTGAGCGCCTGCCTGCCGAGGGGAAGTGATGAACTCATTCCTTGCTTTGCTTTGCTTGTGTGCACGTTAGCTTTTGTTTCACCTATTAAACCGTTGATCTCAACTCGCAAGTTTTTTCACTTTTACCCTTCCTGTTTTCTTCCCCATTGCACTTGGAAGGAGCGAGGAAGCGGCTGCGTAATGCTTAGTTGCTGACTGGGGTTCAACTACAACTGTCTTTTTTGGTGCCCAAAGCGGAGCTCAAAAGGTTCAAGAATGAAAAGTTTGACTGGAATGTGCTGGATCAAATTTATAGTGGTTATTGCTATTTAGCTATTAATTGTCAGGCTCCTGTGCTCGCCACGGAGCTTGGTTGCCTTGCTTATATTAGAGTAGTGCTTAGTGGCTGCTTTTTGCTTTCCCTGCTTGCTGTGCTGCGTATAATCTTACTCTGCTGAGCCTGGAAATGTTCTGTGGTGATGCACCTGGGCTGGCATCGCTGCTGTTTCTCTGCTGCCATACTGGGCAGGCTGGAACTCCAGCATGAACTCCAGGGGAAGGGCCTGTGTCTTGTGAATGAGTCCCGGTGGGAGCCAGACACCCCAAAATGTCTGTGGATCAGCCCGTGCCGGAGCAGGTAATGTCTGTGGTTCTATCTGTGCCACAGCAGGTGTATCTCTGATGGGGTTGTGGCCCACTGACAAGTCCGTGCTGGAGAAGATACGCCCTGAAGCATCTGCAGCTGTGGATGAGTCCCTGCTGCTGGCCATGTCCATTTCTCTAGTGTGGACTGAACACCTGGTTCTCTATCATTTGTGTGTAGCATCATGTTTGCAAAATTTAAGACATAAATTCTTGGTTTTAAGACAAAAATACTGCTAATTTTCCTTTTCTTTGTTTTCTTACTATGTGTTAAACTTCGAGTGTTAACAGAATCAAGAAGCTCTTCAAAGAGTATAATTCTGAGAGCTACTTGAAGAATATGTAAAGGAGAAATAAATAAAGAGGAATCATAGTATCAACCATGAATCTTGTTACAAGCTTGGTGTTCAAGCCAAAAGACTCTCTTTTTTAGTTTTTACATACAAACGTACAGTTAGTTTTTACAGTATGCAGGTAATTGTAGATTGTGTGGTTTTTTAATAGGAGCTGCTGAATGCACTGGTTATGGCAGATTTGAATGAGGTGTGTTGGTGGGTATGTGTTTTGGTTTTCTTGCAGCACTCCCTAAAAGGATGGATTTGACAGGAGAACAAGGGTCTCTCCAAACTTCCAAACCAAATGTATCTTGTAGCTTGGCTTTGTTTCAGAGCTGGGTATACAAGCGTTTGTAGAAATGCCCCAGAGAAAGCTCTTGTACACCTAACCCTAGCACCAGTACCATCTGTAGACCTTATAACTGTTATGCCTCTGTTTTGCAGAAAACAATTTCAATACATTACACTGGTGTTAATAATAGTGGAGAAATGATGGCTATAACAGCACCCTCCCTGGCAACAGATGTACTGCTGTGGTAGAACTTTGCGCTTGTGTGAATGAAGAGGACTTTTAATACAAACCCTGAAATGGTAGAGTGGAAATTGATGCCAATTCCCTTCTCTGAAAATATATAGCCCAATACCTTCACAATTCACCAAGAGGCGATGCTCATAGACTGGCTGATTTGAGAGAATACGATTCAGGGAAACTGAGGTGTGGGCTTCTAGGACTGCTGGACCCCATCAGTCCTCGGCACGGCACTGCTTTAGGGCCCCCCTGACTTTGCTGGAGTAACGGGGTAGCTCTTCTCAGCTTCCCCAGGGCCCCATGCTTGCGTGCTTTTCTTATGTAGCCTTGGAAATGGCACTGACAGTTTGTTGTTAATGCCAAGGCTATTTAAATATTGCAAAATAGTGTGGGCTCTAAATTATGACAGCCTTGCATGGCACACGGTGCTCCTTTCTTTTCACTGATAAATCCTGGATGATTAGTGGAAGAAATTGCTCATTTAAGACCGATAAAAAAATCAGTACTTTAAAAATAAAACTAGGGAAATCTGAAACAAAAGGGCAATATTGTGAGTAATGAGAACACTATGCATTGAAATGCTGCTTTTGGGCAACTTCTGTTACATACAATATCGCTCACAGGATTTTTCTGTTTTGTCTGACATCGGAGCATGGAAGCATTTTTACCTGTTTCTTTGATGCAGACTGCTACTCTTGCTGAGAATACTTTACCCTGCAGACAGCCCAGCTGCCACAAGTGAGAGCTCTTTGTTGGCCAGACTGTTCAACTCATGGTAAGGAGCAGTTAGTCACAAGGTTTGTAAAGCAAGAAATCATCACTGGGCTAAATCCGCATCCTATTTGTTTTAAGAACAACACATTGTGCTTCCTCGGGCCTGTTCATTGTCAATACAGATCCTTTTTGTTCCACTGGCATGGTGTATGGGCTACGTATATACTGTATGTACGCAGGGGTCAGCATCTGGCTGGAAAGGAAACTGCTAATACCTTTCAGGTTTGTATTTCTAGGGAATATAGAACAGATAAAAGTGGTTTTCATGTTCTGTGAAAATAATATAAGCTTCATCCTAACATAAGCAATGTGTAAGCAGTACTCTAAGCAGTGTCCAGCTAATGTCACCCTTTACAACCAAATCATTTGAATGACTGTCAGCTTGCTCGTCTTCAGATGGGGTCACATTTTGTCTTATGCACTGCACTGCTGTTAAATTTGTTTCTGCCAGAATGCAAAAAAAAAAAAAAAAGTCAACATATATTTTTCTTTGAAAATTTTATGGGGTATGTATTAGATTAACTTTTGTCCTGGTGTTTTATGTCTATGGATATGAAGCTGTCAATATCACCTATCAAGCTTTGACAGCATATGTCTCTGTACTATGCTGAGGCTTTCAAATACAGAATTGCCAATATTTGTAAAATGGTACTTACTTAACTTGATTATAACTAAGGGGCAAATACAGCAAAAGTTTCTTGGAGCAGGAACAAAGTAGTTTGGCTGGGTTACTGTAGGAGAAGTAACAAATGGCTAGTTGAGCAGGGCACAGCAGGCTGAGTAAGTTCAAGATCGTCATAGATCTACCTAAGGGGGAGAAACGCAAAAAGAGAAATGACAATTTTCTAGCGTGTAACAGTTACAGACTCAATAGTCATTCTACAGCTGAAGGAGAGTGGGGAGAGGGGATCTTCCACTCCCCTCTATCAGGGAAGGATGCCTTCCCACATTTAAAATCCGTCACTAGGTGGCATCGCGACACGATCGCGTTTCTGAGCTCAGGGCTCCACCTCTCAGCGTAAGGACAGTATTTTTTACCTCTTGATGCAAAACTATAGTCCAGTTTATTCCCATCCTGCCTACGAGAATGCTGACACAATGCAGTGGTGGCCTATAGCACACGCAATGCATTTAGGCCTTAAACATGTTCATAAATACATAAACTCCCTTTTAACGATCTAAATCTGAGCAACCCGGTGACTAGTCCAAAGAACTGTGCTCAGGATGTAATGAAATGTGATGGCTTGGCTCTAGTTTTGTTCAGTCAACATGAATGACACAGAAATACACAGTCTTGTCTCATGGTGGCAGCTGCAAAATATCCTGTGCTCCGCATTATCAGTCTAAATTCTGATAATGTTCTAATCTTAACCTAGAGCTGCACTGCATTATTTGGTTAAAAGTGATGTGCAGCTAAAACTGGACTAGTTTTTCTGCTTTCATTCATGCAGGGAGGGGGAAAAAAAAGGCATAAATGTGTGTCAAATCAAGAGGCAGGGGGGAAATTTTATAATTTATTTTTAGATCACAACTATGCATCCACTTTACAGCAACAGTGTTTGAAAATTAAAAATCAAGTTCCTGAAGGATCGTATTTCTAATGCAACTTACAGTCCTCAGAATCTAAAAATGAAAAGGATGAGCAAAGTGTATTCCAGCATCTGGTTCAGTTGTGCCATTTGGCACTGTGTGGACGTCAGTCTGATGGTTCTGGGATGATCTGAATCTCTTAAGGCAACTGTCTTTACTTGGTATCAGTGGAGAGCTTAGGAAAGAAATGTCTCTGTCCCAATGAGTTCTCTTGCTTTCTTGCTCACCAGGTCAGGACTTTCCTAACTGTAAAAATGTCAGTTCTCCTAAAAGATGGTTTTATTAGTTAAAACTCAGAGAGGACAGCAACTGCTCACAAAACACTGGGGCAGCTGTACACACAAGCTAGCAGTCAACATATCTAGTTTCTTGAGTGTTTCTACTGTTTATGTGTCTTGTCCTTGCAGAATTGGAGAAAGATTTATTTTTTTAGGAGAGAGAATATAAGAAAATAGCTTCTAGAAGTAAATTTCATGCTATCAGTGCCCTCTAATTTTTGTTCAGAAAAGATATGCTTCAGTGCAAAATGTTATTACATCGCTTTGTAGAACGGCACCAAAAACAATTAAGAGAAGATTTAAAATACATAATATCATATTGTCACATAATAAAAAGCATTGCACAATTTAAATTGCAATTTTAATATAATTTGATTTGGTTTAATGGCTTTTTTTTATGCTTACTTTTCTGTCACTTATCCAGTGAAGTGAATGCAAAATGCCCTTTGAAAGCTGCTAAACACCTAAATATGTCTTTACTGTTATCTAATCAAAATGACACTAAGCAGGGGCACAGTCAGTTGAAAGAGGCTGGTTGGGTGAGGGAGAATGATTGTTTTAGGACTTTTGAAGACAATGCACTTAATCCAAGTCTTAGTCTCTTAAGAATTCTGAATGAGTATAAGTTGTTCTTACTCTTGCAAATACTTAAGTACTCCCAGCAAATTTACTCACTAAGTGTAAATACATGAGATGTGTTTACAGTGCAGCATTCACAGCGCAGTGCAGAAAAAAACTTAGAAAAATGTTCAGTTCTGCCTCAATTTATTGTCCACAAATAGTTCAGCAAAGCCTTTTGTCAGAGTTTAGTTTGTCACTATATACTGTGAGATAGCAGTGGCTGATTAAATAAATAAATAAACCAGTAACTATTCTATATCCCAAAATCCACAAATACAATAAAAATAGTATGTCATGTAAATTTGCCCATCTGTTCTTCAAGAGCCAAATCTTGCCTTCTGCAAGAAGCTTCGCTCTAGATTTCGGCAATATCAAGGATGTCTTTTGTAAAGCCAGTTGTAGATGTAGTAGAAGGAAAGCCTCAGTTTTTGCTGCCTCTGGAAAGGTTGGGCTTTTTTCTAATATGAAAAAGATGTTAGAGGTGAGACCTACGGGTAACAAAGGTTAAAAGAGACCAAACTGAAAATTGCTTGCATACTGCTGGTAATTACTGCTACCAACACCATACAATAGGATATTGTGACAAAGTGATTAAAGGTTTGTGAATGGTCTCAGATAATGCAGAGAATCTCTGTCAAACTACCTTCTATTTTAGCAAATCCTAACTTCTCACATGCTAAACTCTCAAACTTTTTTCTTCAGTTTTATTTTTGTTATTTCTGTGTTTTGGGATCCATTACACGCCCAAGCAGCAAAATGGCCACCTTTGTGGTATCTTAGAATTAACACAAGAGTGTTTCTTTCTAAGCTTTCCCAACATGATTTCTGTATTCATATCATATAAAACATTTTGTGATATTGAACCGAAGTAAAGCTCTCAATATTCTATTAGAGCTGCTTTAATATCTATTTAGGTACCAGTTCTTCATATGGAAGGAAAATCTCTATTACCCTGTCAAGTAGAATTTGATTTTGCATTAATTCTGCAACATCTTGATTGCTAGCCAGACTTGCAGTAACCACATTTGTTCTTCCACAACAATGTTGGGAAAGCAAGTTGTAGTTTATTTGAAATAAAGCCATTTTTCCTAATGTACAGTGTGTAGCCTCCCGTAGCTGCATTTAGAATTATTTTTTTTCCTGGACTCATTCCAAATATTCTTGTGAAGGAAGTAATTTATATTTATTTCTGTTACCCACTTCTCAGTAATCACACAGGACAGCAGATGCCCACAGGATTTGCAACTAGCTTTAAGTGAAAACTTCATAACATTTACAGTTCTAGCTGATTTAAACATCAACCAGTTACAGTTGTTATTTGGCGGTTTGAATGTGTTCCACAAAAAAAGGAAGGTAGAAGGATGAAGCCTGAGACAGGAAGATCAGACAATAAAAAGACCAGGAAAAGCAAACGAAAACCAAGTATGTAGAAGTGCTCTGAGCAATGGTTACCTAACCTCACGTATTTAAAGTGATTGAAAATCTCAGCTGAAGTTTATACGAAGTATAAGGCACTATCACCAGTCGTTATTCATTATTTAATGAAGCAGCTTTTGTGACTGTAAAACGTTTTGATAGCCAGTCTATTTGTAAGGTATCAGCATTCTCCACTTCTTGGTATCCTGGTGCTTTTTGTGAATCCCTGCTTCTGTTTGCAGCATGAGATCTGACAAGCCTAAGGGCTGCAGGATGGTAAAGTTTCTTTCTTTTATTTCTTGCAACCAACTAAAGAAATCCCATTTGAATCTTTTTGCTGGAATTGTCCATCTTCTCTTTGAGACTTGCAAATGCACTAACAGGATGCAAACTTGGTAAAGAACATGAAGAGCCATCCCTTCTCCAAGGCAGCAACACTGAGCTGAAGATACACGTGGATGTGGCAGGCCAGGCCAGGAATCCTTGTGCACAGCCACCGAACCCGCTCAGAGCTCCATCGGCTGAGACTGCCCTGAGCAGAGATTTTCCATGGACCAAAGAGCATCAGCTCGCAGCTGACACCAGCCCGTGGTGTTAACCAAGGAGCATTTTCAGTTCTCAAGACCGCTGGTAACGGCTCATTTCGGCTGTTTGCTCTGTGGGGGTGTTGTTTGGGACTGAAGTGGTAGATACTGCTGTATGAGAGTATTGCTATAAAAACCCCCTTTTCCCCCCTTTAAAATAGCGAGAAGCGACACACAAATACAAGCCAAATGAACGTTGTTAAAGGTTGTAACATCAAGCCCCT
>NW_009696507.1:0-240 GCF_000703405.1 Apaloderma vittatum | reverse complement strand
AGTTTTATGGTGGCCTTCATCCCTCTTACTCGCCAGCCGCTCCCTCCTCTCCCAGATGCTTTACCCTGCGCACCTGCGCTGACACAAATGACACGATGGTTTGGGGTTTTTTTGGCGTTAGGTTAATTCTCTGGTAACATTCTATACTGTAACGTTTGCTGACAAGCATTGTCAGGTGTCAGAAATGTTCACAGGGACTGGCAACTCCTCAGCCTTGCGGCCTTTGCAGCCCGCGCTGCT
>NW_009696506.1:0-2442 GCF_000703405.1 Apaloderma vittatum | reverse complement strand
ATTTTCACCTTTTTTACCATAGTTTTCACCTTTTTTTGCCTGTTTTCAGGGGTTTTACCTCAATTTTCACCTTTTTAACCACAATTTTCACCTTTTTCCCTCAATTTTCACCTTTTTATCTCGATTTTCACTTTTTTACCTCAATTTTCATCTTTTTATCCTCAATTTTCATCTTTTTATCTCAGTTTTCACCATTTTTACCTCAATTTTAACCTTTTTATCTCAAGTTTCACTTTTTTTACTACAATTTAACCTTTTTTTTACCACAATTTTCACCTTTTTACCTGAATTTTCACCTTTTTTACCTCAATTTTCACCTTTTTTACCACAATTGTCACCTTTTTTACTTCGGTTTTCAGGTTTTTTACATCAATTTTCACCTCTTTATCTCAATTTTCTCCTTTCTTACCTCAATTTTCACCTTTTTTGCTGCGATTTTTAACTTTTTATCTCAATTTTCATGGTTTTATCTTAATTTTCGGCTTTTTATGTGAATTTTCACCGGTTTTGCCTCAATTTTCACGTTTTTTACCACAATTGTCACGTTTTTATCTCAATTTTCACCAATTTTGCCCTTTTTACCACAATTTTCAACTTTTTACCTTAATTTTCCCGTTTTTTACCTCAATTTTAACCTTTTTTACCATAATTGTCACCTTTTTTGCCTGAATTTTTAACTTTTTATCTCAATTTTCACCTTTTTATTTTATTTTTCAGTTTTTTACCTCAATTTTTTTAACCTCAATTTTAACCATTTTTACCACAATTTTCACCTTTTTTTATGTGAATTTTCACCGTTTTAACCACAATTTTCACCTTTTTACCTCAATTTTAACACTTTTACCTCAATTTTCACCTTCTTCAATTATCTCGATTTTCACCTTTTTTACCACAATTTTCAGCTTTTAGCCTCAATTTTAACCTCGATTATCTGAATTTTCACCTTTTTTACCTCAATTTTTCCTTTTTTGCCCAAATTTCTGCTTTTTCACCTGAATTTTTTATTTTTTCCCTCCATTTTTTCCTTTTTTGCCCAGATTTCTTCTTTTTCACCTGAATTTTTTATTTTTTCCCTCCATTTTTTCCTTTTTTGCCCAGATTTCTTCTTTTTCACCTGAATTTTTTATTTTTTTCCTCAAACTTTTTCCTTTTTTGCCTGAATTTCTTCTTTTTCACCTAAATCCTTTACTTTCCACCTCAATTTTTTTCCTTTTTTGCCTAAATTTCTGCTTTTTCTCTCGATTTTTTTATTTTTCCCTTCAATTTCTTCCTTTTTTCCCTTAATTTGGGGGGGTTTTAATCTGAATTTTTTACTTTTTCACCTCAATTTCTCATTTGTCACCTCAATTTCTCTTTTTTCACCTCAATTTTTTTCCTTTTTTGCCCCAATTTCTGACTTTTTTTACATTTTTTATTTTTCACCTCATATTTTTGTTTTTTTATCTAATTTTTTACCAGAATTTTTTATTTTTTCATGTCCGTCTCTCATTTTTCACTTCAATTTTTTTCCTGTTTTGCCCGAATTTCTTCTTTTTCACCTGAATTTTTTATTTTTCCTCTCAATTTCTTCCTTTTTTCCCTTAATTTGGGGTTTTTTAACCTGAATTTTTTGTTTTTTCACCTCAATTTCTCATTTTTTACCTCCATTTTTTTCCTTTTTTGCCCGAATTTCTGCTTTTTCCCCTGATTTTTTTACTTTTCCCCTCAATTTTTTTCCTCTTTTTCCTGAATTTCTTGGGCTTTTTTACCTGAATTTCTTGTTTTTTCACATTAATTTCTTGGTTTTCATTTCAATTTTTTTGGGGTTTTGCCCAAATTTTTACTTTTTCACCTGAATTTTTTATTTTCCCTCTCAATTTCCTCCTTTTTTCCCTTCATTTTGGGTTTTTTTTACCGAAATCTTTTATTTTTTCACCTCAATTTCTCCTTTTTCACTTCAATTTCTCATTTTTCATCTCAATTTCTCATTTTTCACCTCAATTTCTTTCCTTTTTTACCCGAATTTCTGACTTTTTTACATTAATTTTTTATTTTTTGCCTCATTTTTTTCTTTATACCCAATTTCTTGGGGTTTTTTGCCCTGAAATTTTTAACTTTTTCACCTTAATTCGTCGTTTTTCACCTCAATTTTTTTCCTTTTTTGCCCAAATTTTTTCTTTTTCATCTGAATTTTTTATTTTTCCCCTCAATTTTTTCTTTTTTCCCTAATTTCTGGGGCTTTTCTCCCTGAATTTTTTATTTTTTCACTGTAATTTCTCGTTTTTCACTTTGCTTTCTTTTTTTTTTTGCCTGAATTTAGTTTTTTTACCAGAACTTTTTATTTTTTCATCTTCATTTCTCCTTTTTCACTTCAATTTTTTTCCTTTCTGGCCCAAATTTCTTTTTGTATACCTGAGTTTTTTATTTTCCCGCTCAATTTCCTCCTTTTTTCCCTTCATTTTG
>NW_009696505.1:0-21164 GCF_000703405.1 Apaloderma vittatum | reverse complement strand
AAGCCTGACCATGCTTCCTCTGGCTTTTGGGTTTTTCACTGAAACAATGCCTGTTGGCTCTCAGCAGCTTTTTGTTTTATGGAGGCTGCTAGATAACCACAAACACAGTGAAATCCTTGTATGTATTTTGTGCCATGTAAGAGGCAATTGCTGTCACGTGTAACGTCAGGGGAGCAGAAATGGAAGGGTTTCCCCCAGGCAGAGAAGATAAATGGGTACTACATTCACTTTATATTTTAAGCTGCAGTGAGTACGTGACTTTCTGTACTGAGGGGAATGTTGCAGCTGTTTTACTTGACATAGATTCATGTAGTGAGAAACTGGAAGTCTAAGGAGCAAATTTGTTATTTGCATTTTTAGAGAAATTGTTCATTAAGAGTCTGAACCCAAACATACTCCAGTTAATAGAAAGACTCTTATGCTTTTCAGTGAGTTTTTGTTTGAGTCCTAGACCTGGCTTCCTTCCCTGACTTTGGGACACATTTCCCAGAGGCAAGGATATCATTTAAGTGTACTCAGGTAAGGAGTAAAGGTAACAGTGAGGACATCAGCTGCAAGGGGGAATAAATGCTGTCCAGAGGGTCTTAAAAAATATATCGGTCAGTGTTATTCATCACCGAAAGTAAAGATGGGAAATCATTTTAAATTATGCATGTCCAACAGCAGACTTGACACTTTATTCCCTCTGAATATCAGTTTAGACCCACCAAAGACTGATCAGGTTTGCTTTGCTCAGCTGGAGATTTTTGTAGATTTAAATCTGTGATAATGTAACAAGTTTGGAGAGTGGAAGGCTCTAGAAAGTCTCCTGATTGCCCAGACAAATCCTGAACTGAACCAGGCTCCTAATTACTGAAGTTGTGTCTTGTGGTGGCTGAGAATGATCAATTCTCCTGGGTCACTTGGAGGCAAAATGCTGGCCATGTCAGCCACTGCTTATTAAACCTGATAATTCCTCATTTATGAACAGAGGACTTGACCCAACATTTGGCAATGGTTGCAAAACTTCTAATTAGATCCTTACTCCAGGTTTCCTCTACCCTTCTGCAGAAGGATGCAAGCACCAGACATCCTGACTATCGGTATTGGGAGCATGGCCTGGCCCTTCTTCCTTGTGGGGGCTCTTGCGAAGGGGGCTTCAGGACTTGATCTTCATGCAGTCACACTGATGGGAGTTTGAATTTGAATGGTACAGGAGCAAACTCCTTGTGGGTCTCAATACCACATATTTATATTGGAAAGCTGGAATAATTTATAAAGTTTCCAAAACCGAGCATCCCTTCCTAGATGGATCAAAGTGGGAGACCTACTTTTGCTTTGAAAGGAAGTGTCAAGAATCGGGGATCACAGAATCATTTAGGTTGGAAAAGACCCTTCAGACCATTGAGTACAACCATTAATGTAGCAATGCCAAGTCCACCACTACACCATGTCCCTAAGCACTTCCCCTACATATCTTTTAACTATCTCCAGGAATGGTGACTCAACCATTTCCTTGAGCACCCTGTTCCAGTGCTTGACAACCCTTGCAGTGAAGAAATTTTTCATAATATCCAATCTAAACGCTATTTCCTCTCATCTTATCACTTGCTACTTGGGAAAAGGCATAAACACTCATCTCTATACAACTTCCTTTCAGTGATGAATACAAATTGTCAATACTTGTTTTGATTATATTTTTAACAAGTGAAAGCAGAAATTAAATGGGATGTTCTTGTCAAGTTTTTTGTTTGTTTTTTTTTCTTTTTTTTTTTTTTTATTTCAAGCTCTTTGAACTGAAAACAACTTTGGTTTGTTGAAATATTTTGCAGAAAAGCTTCTTCATATTTTGATCTGCTTTATGTATAACTGTGCTGAAGACCATCCCTACCACCATCAATCAGTATGTTTATAGCCATCTGGATCACCGGCTACTCATGTTTCTAGCATGCTTATTGCATCTATAGGTGATTTGTTAACCCTTTATAAATAGCAGGTACCCACTCTACAGGAGCCACAGAGAGTAATCAAATGTGCAGGCCTGACCTTTAAACCTCTACTCACACACTCCTGAGTATCACAGGCACTCCAGTTTTATTTAATTTAATTTTATTTTAAAATTTTGCATCAGAGTGCTTTGAGTCATCAACCTTCTGGGGTTTATTCCTCTAGTTAAGCAAAGAAATTAATTTTTCATATTCTGAGAGCAGCTTCATTAATTGAAAGAAGTAGGTAAGCAGAGGGGGCCATTGGAAATCCACACTGTAACGGGGGAATCAACTGCAGAACTCCTTGCTCCGCTCTGAAGATGTTATCAGGAAAAAGCAATGGCCCTGGTTGCCCTCGTTGCCCTCAGGTGGGCCTCAAGCACAGCACAATTAGAGTAGCTGCTTGTATTCTGTGGTTAAAGAAAGCTCTTAGGGCACAATGTATTGCTCTTTGATTGGACGAGCGCTCAATTGTCTAATGAAGCTGTTATCCTCTATTTAGCCAGAGATGAGAAAAGGAAATCTTTATGTATCCCTCCTGTATAACAAAAAAACCCCCTAATTAGAGAAGCCAGACCCTCAGGGGTAAAATAAACCCACCACAAAACAAGGCAGTAACAGCAGTGAGAAAAAGTGAGCAGGAGCCTTGGCTCTGCTATGCCAGCTGCTCTGTTTACCCAGCCCAGACACTCAGCCTGTGCTTCACTTTGTCCCATCTATCAAGAGAAGTTATGCTGATATTTTCATTTTTGTCTTCCATATTAAAAGTATCCTTATTACCAGAAATGACCTTGCAATTTGTTTACCAGTATTGACAAGATCATCAGGCGAATAATAAGAAGCTTGATGTCCTATTTAACCTTTTTTGTTAAACAATAATACTCACATCCACTCATGATTTCAGTAGGATTCACGTTAGGCTTTGGAGTGACCCAAAAACAATCCCTTTTCTACAGCAGGAGCAATGGACTTTGCTCTGAAACCCTAACATGTGTATTAGGTGCCTCTTCAAGAAACACAAAGCTCCTCCATATTACTGGGGTGACCTTGTGTGGTGTTTCTATTGCTGTTAGCCTCCTGGGATGACATTGCTGTTTTTCTTGAACGGATTAGTTTGAAACTTTTCTTTGGATCATTAGAGCTGAATGATGAGTTTGCACTC
Organism: Apaloderma vittatum; assembly: GCF_000703405.1. NCBI lineage: Eukaryota > Metazoa > Chordata > Aves > Trogoniformes > Trogonidae > Apaloderma > Apaloderma vittatum. The sequence continues at coordinate 18,035 of NW_009696505.1, read as the reverse complement.
ATGGGAAAGTTCATTTTGCAGTCACTGAATACTTGCAGCCAATGGTTCCTGCTACAGTGATAAATGGCTGCTTAAAATATAGAACTTCCCAAGATAGGCATTCATCCATTTCACAGGCAGAGACGAAGTTTTATGAAGTATTTTCAGCCCCCCCAGTATCAATCACACTGCAGTTATCTTAATTTCATACCTCAAAAGTGCAATAATATTTTACTTTTGAACAAGAAATGAGAGGGCACAGAGTTTTGTAAGAGATGTCTTATAAAGTGGGTAATGGGAAGGACTTGCTGATGGTTGTCCTCAACACTATGAGAGGTTGTGTGACACCCATGGGTTGTGCTGGCCAAGGACCATGTCATCCACACACTCATCCACACACACTGAGATGCTGGGCAAGCCCGTCTAAATCTCAGTTTCTTTCAGTAATGCCCATTATCTGTTTTCTCTTCTCATCTCCAGAATATTCTACCTGACATTTTATTTGCCTCCTCTCTACTATCAATCCCCTTCTCTTTAAAACACCTGACCTCGTTCTTTGATTTTAATTCTGAAGGGCTTAATTGCATCTTGTACTTACCCTGAACATTATGTCCACATGCCATCCTTACCAACACCAGCCAAGTTTCCCGTGCTTTAATGTGCAGTTTAGGATGTTCAGCTTTACTTGCTTGCCCACTATAGTTATCCTTTCTAGCCTACAGAAGGGTGGCTGCAAAGACCCAGTATGGCTCATCCAAGCATTTGTAGAAGATCTGCGGTGTAAACAGGGACCCAGATCAGGATGTTTTTAGCTCCAAATTTATCACCCTCTCCAAAAAGCTCCCTTGAACTCCACTGCCAGTTTGCCACCCCTTTTCCTGAGTATCCACATGATTTTCTCCTGTGCTTTGGCTAAAAAGGGGATGTTTCAATAGCAGTTTCAGCACAGAACTTTGTTTTCTGCTTAGTATTTCATCCCTCTATGTCTCCCTGGTAAGCTACACCAAAGCTTGATTTTTTTACCACAAATGCAGAGCACAGCTTCCTAGTGCCAGCCCTGATCTGCGTAAGAACTTCACACTGGAAGTTTTACTTGATAGATCCCAGACATTCCCTGTCTCCAGCACTGTTCATGAGACCTAACTCATTATATGGAATTAGGTCTGCATTTGCCTCTGGTTATGTTTCTTGGGCTGCAGATGGTAAAGACACCTAGAAGTCAGTCTGTTAACCTAATTCCCTCTACGGACTCTGAAATAGCTGCTAGTAACACCTGAGCTGCCACAGTCCCTCAAGACAAATATTCTCTCTTCTTAGTGATAGTCCAGGGAAAGACCTACTTATCTCCCCATTGTCAGAAAGTTGCCTTCTGTTTTGTAGTGAATCACAGAGCTCTTTTTTCCTTCCTGGTAGTCACTATTTCCCCCTTTTCCACTGTTCATCACTTGCCAGCCTGCAGCTCCTACAGTTACTTCCAGCAGCCAGACCAGGCTGCAGCAGTGTTGGGCAGCAAATTGGTGTGAAGGAGTCAGGTGACTCATTGCATCATTTTTATCAAACCAGCACTAATTAAGCTGGCATGAGTAGGGTAATGGACATTCTTAAATTGGGGAGATAGTTCAGCCTGTGATAAAATCTTGGGGACCTGGCTTCTCTGTTCAGCTTTGCTATTTCCTTCCCACATAATCACTGCAACACATTTAGCTGTTCTGTGCCTCAGTTTACTCCTCAGACAACATTATGTCTTTGGAGAGAGATCTAGGACCTCGAGATTAAAAACCTAGGAAAGCATTGATTATTAATTTTCTATATTTTTTTCCTATTTTTAATGCATTTCTCGTCTTGTCCTCTGGTCAAGAGATAAGGAGAGCATGAAAACAGTTTTAGTGGCAGTTTTTTCAGGGAGAGGTCACTTCAGTCCTGCAGGCTTGGCTCAAGCCAACACCTTTTGGAACTCAGAGAAGCTCTTCGTGCTTGCAATCAGCAAGACCCAGCTCCCACCGAGGAGAAAGAAAAGAAACACCTAAACTGTTAACTAGCTGTACTTTATCTCCTACTGCTTCTTGTGCAGCCTAATTAATCTAACTATGGGCTCTGTGTTCCAGCAAGCAGCTCTATCTCATTTCCACAGGACTTGTGAAGCAGAAACCCCACACGCCCCTGGGAGGGCTCCTCAGCTGCAGTGAGTAAGCACAGCACTCCTTGGGTGAAGGGAGTTTTGCCAGAGGACTGCAGGTGAGGATTCACCCCTCTGAATCTTGAGGCTTGAGGACGCAGTTCGCTGAGAGGGGAGCGCAGAGCACTTTGATACATATCATCTCTGACACTGCAGTCTGCCATCTGTTCTGAGTTTATTAAAAGTGATGTACTCTGCTGGGAGGATCAGGAAGCATCTGTTAGTGCATTTACATTCAAATCCTCACAGCAATCCCATCCGTTCTCCTTTTTTAATTAATCAAAGCCACTTTTTGCTGACCACATAGATAAATGTTTCCTCTGTGAATGGGAGTGCATATTACGTTAAATAAATAGCTAATACACAGCAAAACAATTTAGTGCAAGTAGCAGCATCTATGTCAGGATTTAAGAAGGCTGTTCTGACAGAGATCATTCCTGTTTAAAGGGATCACCATCTAAACCTGGCTTATGCAGCAGCGCAGTTTTGCTGCTGCAGAATTACTAATCAGCTGCTTGGGGCAATAGTGAACCCTGAAGTGATGCACTGAAGCAAATGTGCTTTGGGAGCCTGTCTGCAAGGGCTGGAGGCTGTTGAGGAGCTCAAATCTCCGAGCTCAAATCTCCCCTGGTGGAGCTGTGACCCAGCAATTTTGGAGGCAGATGCCACAGAGCAAGTGTAAATCCCGTTTGGCTGGAGGGAGAGAAGTTGGCATGTTCTACCTGCGTGGTAGGGCTGTTTCACGCTATCACAGCTGCTTTGAAAAGGTGAAGAACTAGAGATGCTTCTCATCACAGCCAGATTCTCTGAAGGGTGGAGAAGAAAAAGGTAGCGCCAAGACTGCTGGTCTCTCTGTTATCTCTGCTTGGCATTGGGTGCCTGTGGCAGGGATGACCATTCCTGTGCACTGATTACCCCCGTGACATTGTTTAGGTGCTCAGTGCTGCATTCAGTCAGATCTCTGGGTTTCCCCAGCAAATTCAAAGCTGGGCTGCAGCACGCAGGGTCTCCCAGGGCACCACAGGCCAGGACACAGTGTGTTTTACTAACAGGTGGATATCCCTGTTGCAGATCATAGAATCATTTAGGTTGGAAAAGGCCCTTTGGATGATTGAGTCCAACTATTAGCCCTACTCTACAAAGCTCACCCCAAAACCATATCCACCAGTACTACATCTAAACAACCTTTAAACACATCCAGGGAAGGTGAATCAACCACGTCCCTGGGCAGCCTATTCCAATGTCTGACTACCCTTTCTGTGAAACTTTTTTCCTAATGTCCGGTCTAAACCTCCCCTGTTGCAGTTTGAAGCCATTCCCTCTTGTTCTATTGCTAATTACCTGTGAGAAGAGACCAGCACCAACCTTTCTACAATGTCCTTTCAGGTAGTTGTAGAGAGCGATGAGGTCTCCCCTCAGCCTCCTCTTCTTCAGACTAAACAGGACCAGCTCCTTCAATCACTATTCATAAGATTTATTCTCCAGGCCCTTCACCAGCTTTGTTGCGTTCTTCCGCACTCACTCCAGCACCTCAATATCTCTCTTGTATTGAGATGCCCAAAACTGGACACAATACTCAAGGTGTGGCCTCATCAGTGCGGAGTACAGGGGGACAATCACCTCCCTACTCCTGCGGGCCATAGTATTTCTAATATAAGCCAGGACATCATTGGCCACCTTGGCCACCTGGTCACATTGCTGGCTCGTATTCAGCCACTTGTTGATTAGGACCCCCAGGTCCCTTTCTGCCAGACAGCTTTCCAGCCACACTTCCCCAAGCATGTAGCATTTCATGTGGTTGTTGTGGCCCAAGTGCAGACCTGACACTTGGCCTTGCTGAAGCTCATACCACTAACATTGGCCCACTGATCCAAACTACCAAGTCTCTTTGCAGGCCCTCCATACCCTTGTGCAGATCAACACTCCCACCTAACTTGGTGTTGCCTGCAAACTTACTGATGTCCTTAACAAGGTCATCAGTAAAGATAGTAAACAAAAATGATCCTAACACTGAGCCCTGAGGAACACCACTTGTGACTGGCTGCCAGCTGGATTTAACTCCATTAGCCATTGCTCTTTGGGCCAGTGCTTTATCTAGCAGATCATATGTTCACCCAAGCCATGCGCAGACCGTTTCTCTAAGAGAATTCTGTGGGGAATGCTGTCAAAGGCTTTTCAGAAGTCTAGGTAAAAAAACCCTCTTCTTGGAGTCTCAGGATTTCGGCATCCTCCTGTCCAGAAAAGCATCTCCTGTGTATGGGGAAAAGCATCTGAATAAAATACAGTGGGAACTGTTGGCAGAAGCTGCCGCAAGCCAAAACTGCAGAAGTCTCTAAACCAGGGTTGTTGGAAAGTCCCCAGGGACTGCCAGCATCCCTTTTCACCTAGACAGCAGGAAGAAGAAAGTCCCTTTCAGGTCCTACTCTGTGCCCAGGGATCATGCATGGCTCACCTGCGGGGCAGTGCAAATGCTCTTCTGAATTAACTCTGAGACACTGGTGGCTAATCTATGTTTTTCTTGGGTGCCTCAAACAGCTCCAGATTTTCCTAGTGAAGACATCACCTGCCCAACACTTCACTGGTGGCTCTAGCCCGCTCTTACCATGATTTGCGGGGACACAACCAACCTCCGGCCTGTGGTTTGAGGGACCAACCAGAGCTAGTCTCCCCATCACATCTTTTTTTCCAGGCTAAGTTATGGGGCCAAGAATTTGCCCACAGCCAGTCTCCATAACGCCTTTGCAACTGGGCCCTCCAAGGGACTGAGGGGGTTTTGCTGTGCAGAGGGAGGGATCGACTTTCCCCACTGCCCTACAAAAGGGATCAATAATGTCAATGACAGCAACAAAGGCACTGAAAAAGCAGCAGTTCTCAGTGATGGCAATAGGAGTCCTTGGGGCTGTGGGAGTAAATTATTCCTAGTAATATAATCTCATCACTCCATTATGTGGAGCATAAGGGGAAAGGGGATTTCTGTGGGCTTGGGAATTAGAGCCATGTCCTTTCGCACAGGTATCCTTAATAGACAGCTGCTGCACAAATTAAATAGAAACCTTTTACTCCATGGCATGCTGGTCCTTGTCTTCTTTGGATACATTCTCTGGACCTTTTTAAAACAGTTATTTTCCAAATCCTGTCTTCATGTTACAAACAATAACATTGGCTGAAGCACTTAGGAAATGTAAAGTGCAGTTGATCCTAACCATCCCCAAATGCTTGGCTTCTGGTAGGGCTGGCTTTCACCACAGCATACCTGCTCCCACGGTGGAGCCCTTCTCCTATGTCAGAGGCAGCATGTTCGCAATCCTGGCCCTTTTCGTCCATTAGCAGACAATGGAGTCACAAGGTGCCTAAGCCAGAGCACACTGCAAGCCCCCAGGAAGCCATAACTTGCTTTTTTCTTTCTATTTTTTGGGGTTGAGTATTTTTTAGCTTACATTCTTTAATTGCAAATGTTGTTGATGAATTTGCAAGGCTGCAGTCAGAGACTGGGCAAACAGCATTTGGGTGACTAATGGTTGCTGGCCTGCTAGCAATTGTGGAGCAAATAAATATGTGCATTAAGTGATATTTAGCAATTACAGGGCTGGAAATGGAATTAGCGACAAAGAGCATGATTTAAAGTGCAATGAGTCTTGTCAGGCTCAGACCAGACAAGAGATGTACTGATAAGGACAACTGTCACATACCTTCTCAGCACCTTTCCAGGAGGACTCACGCCTCGCAGCAATTTTGAGTGAACAATTTGTTCCACGAGCAGCAGAGTTTAAAAACCTGGGTGTTTCTAGTCCCTTCTAACAGCCCCACCACGTGGCCTTGACTCCAGAGCCTTTGTCACTGTCAATGTGAGAGGTCCAAATGATAGAATAAGCTCATGCAGCTGCAAGAGCCAACCCTCTGCCAGCTCCAACCTCTGGCTTATCCGTTGCCTCTGGCAGCCCAAGGAAACACAGAAACATGCCGAGTGACAGCCAAGTGCTGGGGATCTTGCCAAATGAGTTTTCTAAAGCTGCCATTTTGGGGAAACATGTTTTCAATCTTGAACTGAAACCTCTGCTGCAGTAAAACTTGCTGGTTTTCACCTGTTTCCAACAGGTGAAGCCAGGCATACGGCTTTTCTCAGAACAACCCTGCTGCAAATCGAATTCTAGGCAGTGCTTTCAAGCTGCCAGAGTCAGCCTGCAGATGAACAGTCCCCAGACTCCAGGGGAGTCCCTCTCAGCACGTCTGAACCAGTATTTCCTTGGTAAGAGAAGCTCACAGCATCAGGAAACCCACAGTGTCTGCTGCAGTCCTGTGTTTATTACCAAGAGTCCTTGTCTCTTCCATAATTTATTTCCTGTTGCAAACTACTTCTTCCTTCATTATATAAACATAGGTTTCCTTTAGTCAGCATTATGTGTTTGAGTTTATCCAGCAATATATATTTGAAATCACTTAGGTATCAAAATAAGCAAAGGATGGATTGCTTTTTAATCCAAGTTTTGAGTTGTTTTTTTTTTTAAATTGGCAAAGCCAATAGCTGCATTAAGCAAAAGCACTACAAGGCTAAATCCCCTGTTTGGAAGAGACTTCACTCCCTCCATGCAGGTGTCTGAATCTTTCTGTTTCTCTGAAGATCTCTTCCTGAGGACATTCTGCTTGATTCCCATCATGATAAGCAGAAGACCTGTGTGTAGTAAAGGCAGCATTCACGTAAGACGGGTGCAGCTATTTCACATGGACTTTGCCCAGGCTGCTGGGCCTAAAGAATAAAAATTTAACAGTTCCCTAAAAGTGAGGAAGTTTTATCAGAAGAAGTCCCTAAGAAATGCTCTACCACTTGAGAGAAGGGCTCCTGGGGCCAACTCTTCTTCCTCTAGCCTGCCTGGCAGAGTGGATCATGAGTGACATGTTTTTTCCCTCATGGGGCTCTGTCCTAGCACTCAGGTTGTGCTGACCCAACTGCATGAGTCTTGACTGCAGAATTTGTGACAGTAGAAGGCTGAACTCACACCTTCCTGGTAATTTAAAAGCAACCCCAAACCCACAGTGGCAATAGATGTTACTCAGAAAAAGGAGCAGCTCTCTGTAGTCCCTTTATGCTCCTCCAGTATCTATCTTCAGCTGATGGATTAGGGAAGGCAGATGGCACATCCCTAACATAAATGTTATCTTCTCTTTTTGTCATGTCGCTATCTGTATGCTGCTGCCTCTGGATTTTCCAGGTCCCTTTTTAACCCTGCTGCACCTGTCTGCCTCTGCCAGCTCCCATGGCAGCAAGCTCGAGTTCACAGCCTACTGTGAACAGAACTACCTTCCTGGCTTTAATGCAGTCTCCCACTGGTTACCTAGAGATCCTCGACTACTGGTGCCACAGAATTTTGAGAATATCAGCTCTACATTCACCTTATCCTCCATGTTCGTGATTTTGTGAATCCCACTCATATCCCCCCGTAGCTGCCTTTTCTCTAACTTGAAATATCCCAGCACTTGTGTTTCCTCTCCTCCCTCCCTCAGATGCTCCATACTTGTCATGGTTTATGTTATTTTTCCACTAGCTGCATTGCCTGCTTTAGTTCCACTGAAGCTCATCTGCCATCCTCTTGTCTATTCACCATCTCTGTGAGGTCCCCCTGAAATGCCCTGCCATCGACATGACATTTGACTACCCAAAACAGCTTAGTTCTCAACTGTTTCACCTCCTGCTGTGCCTGCATGTACCTTCTTTGAGGTCTTGTTTCAGCCTTTCCTCATCAACTCTTTGATGATATTTTTCCCGCTGCTTGCAGTGCAGCTCTGTACACCTGGACAAAATGAAATCGGTGGGGGAAGCAGATCGGCTGCAGAAGAGCCCTGCTCTGTGGGAGTTTGCTCCCTTCTCCATGAACTGGCAAGATCTGAGTGAGAGCACAAGCTGAGTGGCATGTTCAGTTGATGATTCCTTTTAAACTTGTCTACCTGACCAACAAGTGACTTATAATCTGTCCCAGTTTCTACAGACCCATGAGGTAATTAGGGAAGATGAAAAATACAAGTTTTTCAGACAAAACCTGCCTGGTTTTGAGTGGGTAGTTGCAGTGTCTTCCTGTGGATGCTGCTGATGCCCATTTGGGATCTCCTGGGCAGCTGCTGCTTTTGCTTTTTCCCCATCATGGGAGAAGGCAGAAGAAACGTCTTCAGCTTGCTTTGGTTATTGAACATACCCTTAATTAAAAGGGAGAAAATTTTCCTTTCTTACAAACAAAGCAGATCTGATGGAGCTGAAATCTTCCTTCACAGACTGTGAGAAGATTAAGTGCTGTGGAAGAAAGAAATATGGTTTTTGTGTAATAGGAACATTCTTGTAGTATCTCAAAGCAGGAAGCCAGTGCCTGTTTTGCCTTCCAATTAATGACCTCTGAATAAATAGCAGAATAATCTTTTTAGAAATGCTCCAGTAGCAGTGTCCCTGATTGTCAGATAAACTACCTCCTGGAGGGGGAAAAAATGGCAGGGATGAACAACTGGTTGAGGGAGCAACGAGATTATGGGCAGTCATTAAGCTGGGAGAACATTCATCAGCCCATTTAAAGGCTCCAACAAGACAGAGCTGTTTCACAGGGCAGACTAATTCAAGAAAATTATTTATGAGGAGAGTGAACAGAGATCATTGCACTCTGATGTCTGGTGTTAACACCCACTGTGGTTTCATCCTTGCAAACCATAGAACAATTGTTTTCCCTTGACAGTCATTTACTGTTAAATCCTGGGTTCCTCATCCTCCTGGCAAGCTTTAGCCTTCGTGTGGAAATTTATCGGGGCAGTGGCAGAGTGCTTGTACCTCTTGCTCACATCCATCACCTTTTCCCCTCTCACTTCAGTGCCAATTATTATCCTTCCAGAAGAATTTGTTTCAGGACTGCAAACTAAAAAAATACCCTGGGGCAGTGGGCAGGACTAAAGCTGATGTAGCTCTGAAAATGATTTCTAATACAATAATTCTTCAAACTGTGTCTGAAAGAAAATGGTGAAAAAACTACTATGTTATTGCAGCCAAGGACAGAGAGTGTATTGGATTTTTACTGCATGTGCACCTCTGGTGTGTGAGCAAATGTTGAGATCATACAGCCCAATACAGCTGTGAGGATCAGAGGAAGGTGAAAGATTCACTCCAAGTTCACTGAGATCTCTCATATTGGCACTGTTGTGGTTTCAGATATATATCATATAACTTCACCCTGATTTTAACACAACTAACTCACAGAAGCATCAGGCTGAAGGGATCTCTCAAAGACTATTGAACCTGTCCCTGTCAGAAATTGCCCATTTCCCTCTTGAATCCAGTAAGGATTTCCTGACCTATTTATATCTACTAGGAAGCTGTTTCAGAATTTCATCATCTGATACAGATATTCTTCTAATTTCCAGTAAGTGTTCAAGTGTTTTCATAGATGGCTTAAGCCTATTTTTTGTTGGTTTTGGTTTTTTGTTTTTGTTATTTTTGCAATAGCTGTGCAACATCTCTTCATACCCAGTTTGATGCTACTACTTCTCTTGAACGTTCTTTCTGGATCTTTGTGTAGTGCATTGATTTCCCTTTTCTGCTTGCAGTACTTCACTCTTCCTCATGCTCAGTTTTGTCATGAGGATTTCAGAGCATTTTTCTTAGTCATCAAGATAATTTTGAATTATGAGTCTGCCTTCCAAATGTCTTGCAGCTGTAACAGTTTGGCTTTATTTAGACATCTTATAACTGCACTCTCTTCCTCATCACTCATTCTTTCACATGCTGATCAGACATGGCCTGAGCACATATTCCCTTGCAATGCTTTGGTCCATATTTACTCTTCTAGTTTATCAGGTAGCTGGACTCATCACAGTGAACTTCTCACAGTGAAGTCTGGACCATGTTCCCTTGGTGCACACCTGAGCATGTTCCATAGGTAAGTGTTCGGACTCTTCTTAGAAGTAAGTTTTTTTGCCTTAATCACTAGACCAAAGAGGGAAAAATTAAACAAATTGACAGCTTACTCATGACAAATCCCTGCAGTGTGTTTTATATCAACTGACTAACCTGTGGCTGATTATAAATTGAGAGTTTCACAAATGGTTCCGGCAATCTTTCCAAGAGTTAAAGTTAGGAAAATTGATTTGAATTCCTTGGATTTCCCTGCAGTGCAGGTACTAAGTGTTCCCTGTTATTCCTCTGTTATTCTCCCGTTACTCGAAAGCAATTGTAAATAGCTCAGAAATGCCTTTGGATGGGTCTTTAAGCCTTTGCAGATGAGTTTTCTCTGGCTCTGCAAGCTGGAACACATCTCACTAATCTAAATATTCTTTAAGCTCTTCTTTCCTTATTCCGCTCCAAACCTCTTGTTTCAGTTGTGTTCAACATCTGGCTATAATCAAATGTTCTAGGAAGTTTGAAGCAGAAAATGACAGTGCATGTTTCAGCCACTGGATTATTACCTCTGCACAATACTTGACCATTACCTCTGAAGAACTCCTTTGTAGACTGTGGTGCCATCAACCCTTTCCCAATGACTTCCTCAGATCTGCTCTCAATTCTTAAGAAAAGTGTGATGTTAATACCATGTAATAGAAGTCTCATTATTTTATTAAGTAGAGCTGAACAGTCTGTAGGTCTGTCCCGGCAAAATGCACTTCATCTTCCTGTCTGTAGGCTCAGAGCTATATGAAGACATGTTTGAGGCAAGGTGCATAGCTTGGTGTTCTGTGTTATATGCTGGCCCCAGCATGAAACCCAGAAGATAAAGGTGGGCTTCTGTATTAATATATGGGGTGAGGGTTAGATGTCTAAGAGGGTGGACATGAAGCTTTGTTGAGTGACTCATCCCTACCTCAGCTTGGGTACCTGACTCAGGACAAGGAGGACCCTCTTATCTGCCAGGCCCTGCACCATCTCCTCAAGGGAAGAACCTGCTTGTGGAAAGGACGGAGCAAGAACCATGGTTTCATGTTAAAAACAGGTTCTAGCAAGATAATTGTAGTGCAGAGTCCTTCCAGGACAGTACTCCGAGCACTATACCCTCCAAAAAAAAAAAAAATAAATAAAAAGGTGAGAAAGAAAAGCAGTGATTTCATTCTTCTTTTAGTTTGATAGACTTCAGCACTATGAATCCCACCTCCTTGAGAGTCTCCTGGCTACAGGAGGCTGGGGATACTCCAACATCACCTTTCCCTGAACAGTCACTGATGCAAGTAGAGTTGCAAATGAGTGCAAAGGAAAATGTGCCTTAGACGGTTCTTTAGGGCACTTGGATAGGAGAAGTGGGTTTGACCTTCAGTATCTTGTGAACATGACTGTATCTGCTTTAAGCTATGACACAGAGGATGACACAATTTTCTGAACTCCGGAGAGTGCTGATTTTGGATTTTACCACTTCAGAGAAAGGTGCCAGTTTCAGTGGCCTAAATCATGAGCAGAAGTTCCTTAAGCACTTTAGAGTCAAAGAGAAGCCACCTCATTCAGGTCTAGTGCCTGAAATAAGCTGTGTCCCTTGCATGGTATGACACCAGATGCCTTGGTGACGAGTTAAATTTCCTTGCCAGAATACCACTGCAGAGGATATTTAACACAGGGAAGCTGATTTCGCAGTTGTAATTGTTTGATTGTGCTACATGTTAAAATTAAAGGGGGACAAAATCAAACATGTGAATATGTGCATATATGGGTGAATTGTGGAAGATGAAAACTACAAGGCAATTCAAGTGCGAAAGTGACTTGAGGAACCCTGAGAAATTATGATGCGGAAGTATGTGTGCAAGGTCAGGGAAGGGGACAAGAAGACGTGACTTGAGCTGCCTTCATGTCTAGTGTGTCATCTCGAGTACTGGTTTGTCATGTATGGCATCTCTAGAACATCTATAGCAACCTAGAACCTGGGAGGTGGAGTTGGTATAAGTACAATGAATAAACCTTAGGGCTTAGAAAAACACTACCAGTTACAAAAATGTTGGGTTTAGTAGACAGGTGATGTGAGTTTGAAGGAATTTGCTCATGGAGGAATGGGGAGCGTCTCAGCTCTTGCAGAGGGAGAAAGACTCTATGTATGACATTCGTATTGGGAAGACAGCAGGAGCTGGATTTAAAACAAAGAGGAGGAGATAGAGGAGTGTGCTACTCTATACCACACTGTGGCGAGTATGAGTATAGGTGCACAGATGTCCAGGGAAAATCACTGTGGGAAGAAGCACTGATTAGGTGAGTCATACCTCCGCGTCCTACAGCTGAGATGCCTCAAGGTCGCTGGATGACAGGCAAAAAGGAAATATGATTTTATGTCTGGTCATATTACCAAGAATCCAAGACTTGAGCCCAATCTAGTGCTGCAGTCTGATGGTTTATAGCACCCTCTGGTAACCTTATTTCTGATTGTGATGGAGGCTCTCACCTTCCCACATGGTCTACCTCTTTACCTTTCAGCTTGCTTACTGTGAAAGAAAGGTGTGTTACCTCTGGAGCTAACACCACGAATTCAAGCAGGTGAGTACAACAAACCCACTCACCTCTGGCTCCTGAGCACGTCCACACCACGAGGGTTCCCATGAAAGCTGCTGTGGTTCCCGGGCAGAGGCATGCCAGCAGTTACCCCAGGGCATAAGCAGGAGCAGAGATGCAGGTCTCAGCTCTGGGCACACTCCCTCTCCAAGCTTCACACCAGGATTTTGAAAAGTCACAAAATTCAGATTTGATTGGGATTTCTAACCCTCCTTAGCATTCGTAGCTAAAGACCTGAGAAAAATCTCCCTACTCCTCATTAGGAAACCTGTGTAGAGTATTTATTGCAAATGCCTCTTTTATCTAGACCCTGCACCTTGAATCACAAAGCTGGATGCACCTCTTGGGGGGAAAGAAGAAAGATGGACAGGTGTGCTAGCAACCTTTCTGAAGCATACATGTGAAAACTGTAACAAAAGCCTTTGTTCTTACAGAATCATCCAAACAATCGTAGAAGCAGCTTCTGAAGCTTGCATCCTGATCACTCACAAAGTTTAAGCTTTAAGAGCTTTGAGGCTCCATGGCTCAAGTGCAGAGTTGTTATAACTTCATGGAATTAAATACAACTACACTACTAATAAATTCAGCCTAGTAGCTTTGCTTTTGTTTTGTTTCTAACAAGATACTCAAAGCAGAGTCTTTTTGGTATACATCCACTTTCATTATTTTTCATTGTGGTACAGTAAATTCCAACTAAGAAAAAGGACCATCTAATTAAAACTTTTGCTTTATGACTATCTGTGAAATTAATTGGGAGAGTGCAAAGAATACATAGGAACTTTATTGGTTTTCAAAGCAAAGTCATTTGATTTAATACACCATTTTTGGTTTGTAGACTCTATCAGGGCATGTTTGCCCAACTAGCCTTTCAGATTCAATAGCTACTGTGCACTTACAGTCAAGCAAACAAAAAACATGGGTTTGAGAAACTAGGGCAAAAATCTCCTTGATGAGTAATGAGTTTGATGCACTTACCTCAAACCACGTCTGGGCACATGTTGTCTACCACAACCAAAGTCTATCACAGCAGTGGTTTTGCGGCATATTGCTGTGAAGCTCCTTCCCCTGTGAGAGGGAGCAAAGGGGAAGGTCTGCTGGGGTTTTAAACAAGCCGGTGCCTGGGAACACTTGTGCCTCTTGGCTCACATGTGGGTGTAGGTGGCTTGGTTGGATGTACACCAGCAGCAAAACCATGCTCTGGATGACAAGTTTTGTTCATCTGCGTGCCTTTCAGAGGAAGAGTTGCAATAGGACTACCCACAATTAAATTTATTTGACGCTGAGAAGTTTGGATGATCCAAGCTACTCTGAGCTCCTGTGATAGTCTGCACTGACCTCTACATGCTTATGCAAGATGCACCACATGCGAAGATATAGCCAGGCTATTGCTGCTGCATCACATCTCCCTTCCGCATGGTGCGACTGCTCTGCAGAGGACACTCACACTTTGTTCTTCAGCAGATGGTCTGTAACTATATCTGGATACAGCCTTCCCTGAACCATGCTGGGCATTGCAGGTGATATAACAGCAGCAATAAGGAGTAATGCATTTCAAAAAGTATAGCCTAATTAACTTTTTAATGCTCTTTTTCCCTAGCGCCAGCCTCGTTAGATCTGTGTGTGTGAAATGTTTGTTTAGCCAGATATTATACTGCTAATCATGAAGACTGGCTTGTTACCTGGATACTTCACCCAAGCCACAGTGTCATGACTACAAATGCAGAACTAAAATCCAAGTCACTCCTGAATTTCAAGATTATCTCACTGTGCTGATCCCTGCACCGCAGGAAGTTGTATCTCTTGAGAAACACAAAATGAGCTCTTGCTACATGTGATGTCTCTGTGAGAGATTCAGGTCATATTTTAAATTTTTTATTCTCAAATTGTCTCTTCTAATTTCTGTGCAGTTTGAAATGCCTATTTGTCTCCTGGGCACTTTCTGAAAGGGAACAAGTTCTTGCACATCAGTGGTATAATATAATGGTACTCAGGCCTTCGCAGTTTTACACTACTGGGCAATTTGCACAAGCTACACATGAAATGAAGAGTTTATATCCCAGTCCTCATCTCATGGCTGGGGAAACAGAAAGATATTTCCATCCATACTGGGCTTCCATTGTCCCTACTTGTACATTCAGATCCACCAATTTGTAGCCACTTTCAGTGTGAATGGCATTTAAAAAAAGTGGGCTAAACAAGAGGAACTGTGTCATCCTTTCTTACAGAAGCCTTTGGAGGACAAGCCTCATATCATCCCATCTGTGCTACCCCAGGGACAGCGTATTAAATTGCTAAATTCAAGATTGAATGGGAGGGGTCCTTTACATGCCTTGTCTTTTGTTACTAGCTTTAGTGTATCTGGATATACATTTTTCAGCAGGGTGTTTTCCCCCCAAAATGTTGTCCAGCTTCAACAGGCAGAATGACTGGAACATCACAAGGAGATGTTCTCATCGCACCATTTAAATAGCCTTTAGACATATGTGGTACTTGGTTCTTCAGAGACTGATCTTGGTCTGATCTCAATTAAGAGAAGACAATACTGCTAGCCCAGCTCATGTTTTTCCATAAAGCCTATGTTGTCTCCGCCATTCCCATTCACAGATCTAAGAAACTTTGTTGAATCCATTAGCCCTATAATGGACTTACTGTTTACTGCCCTTAGAGACAGTTCTCCATAATTAAGTGCTGTGGACAGTGATGACATTATTCTGCCCTGTGGGTATTTTCCACGAGTAGGCACTTAAGTGTTCAACTGAGATAAGATCACTGCCAGGGTTGCTGTTTCGGAAGAGTTAGCTAAGGGCTAATACAGCCACTAATGGGCAGCAATCTCCAAATCAGAGCATGTTGCTCTAGAAAGCAGATCTTTCTGGCCAATGTTGAGAGCAAATTTCCTAGTGTAACTTGGGATGGAGCCAGAGATGGAGGAGCTTTCTGGCACAGATAAAAAGAAGCCATGCTCTGGATACAGAAGGGCAGCAGCCACTCTTTGGGATGTGGAAAGGTAAATATTTAAGTAGGGCTGTCTGCTTGGCTCCTTGTCGCTTTGGAAAAGTAGACAACACCTTGTTCACCTCCTCCAAGAGTATGGGTCAGATGTGCACAAAACATACCCAGGGTTTCTCCAAGAAGCCCAGAATGCCCAGACTCTTGCAGGGCTGGAGGGGGAAGGTGTCCCCAGGTGCAGCTCATGCCAGGGGAGCAGGTCTGTGAGAGCACAGCCTGGCTTCTGCTCCTTGCAGCAGGAGGTGAGGGGTGGCTGGAATCTGCACCCCTGGCTGTCTTTCCAGCTGTGCTCTTTATGCTGACAGAGGCTGGGTGTCCCTTCAAGCAGGACAAAGCTCAGCTTAGGAAGGTCAGTCAAGCTCACATGCTAAGAAGAGCAGGACAAGTCATTTGATGACTTTAAAATAGAACTGTGTGGAAGAATAAAAAAGAGGCCATAAGAGCTTTTTCTCAGCAGCTGACAAGGGAATTCTCAAAGCATTAAATGCCACTTCAGGAAAGCCAGTTATATTCTGCAGACATAAACTGACGCTTGGATGGAGACTAAGCTTCACCATGTAACCAACAGAAAACAACATGTCCTCAGTGCTTTGCCTGATCCAGATGCCAATTTACTGCGTGAGGCTGGATGAGTAATTTAATTTCCCTTTATTTGTACTTGTATCTAGGACCCTGCAGAGCCTATGAATAAATGGATATGTTGATACACAGACATATATCCCTTACATGTCCGGATAATACAGTTTAATATTTGAATTTTTAATGTAATAGGATTCAATTCTTCATAATGAATAAAACACGGAGCCGTATCAGTGCTTGATGTCCTTGCAGAACCGAGGTGTCCTAGTGCTTAATTCATGTTTGCACAATAAATCGAAGGCAGAGGCTGAAAGACACCAGATCCTGAAGACTTTGTTTAAGGTTTTATGCAAAGGGACTTTGTGGTGGCTGTGCCCCTACAGCTCAGCCAGCACCCCTTCGCATGGTTCCCTGCTAGAGCCGAGAGCCCCAGGAGCAGCAGGGGCAGCAATAGAGGTGGAACGTGGACCACCCACTCCCACCACAGTCCCCTGTCGCACTGCAAAGGGTCTTTTTGTCGCCGGCACAAAACTGCTGAGCTAACCCCACCAGTGGCTGATCAAAATCCAATTTCAACGAGGCAAAAACCCCTCCTGATGAAACTTGGTTGCACGCTGAATTAGCTGTGGCCCTGGAGCAATGTTCAGAAGGACACGGCAAATGGGAGTGTGCTTAATTAAAGTTGACAGTCATAATGGCACTGCCTGTAATAGTATCAGGAGATTATCGGTTACAGGCCAGTGCTACAGGCTGGGTGACATCCTTGCCAAGGTGTGACCCTTATGCCAGCTCTGTCAGGCCAGATCTTAATTTCTGCTCTTTAATGCTGAACATCTCATGTTGAAAGGGAAGTGAAAACAGCTTTTTTCCTCCCCTTCTCCATCTCCAGCTGCTCTCAGTGAGCAGTGATTTTTGGGAAATCCCAGTTAGGGTTTATCAACTGATGTTTAGTATAACAACACATAAATGAACAAAGGTTAGAGGAAAGAGCTTAGGAGTGAGCCCTCTCCCCGTGAGGTCACTGTGCAGTCCTTACTCACAGTGAGGTCACTGTGCAGCAGAACATAACACCCCAGAAGCAAGTACAAGCTTAGAAAATGAAAGAAAACCCAATGCTTCAAGCAGAAGTTTCTCTTTGAGACAACACTTCAAGACCTCAGCCACTGCACACTGTATTTTCCCAGCACTTACTTATGGAAACACCCCGGGTCTGGCCCTGTAACCTGTCCACAAGCAATCAGTGATGTGTCCAACATTGCTCCTCTGGCTTCGTAAAAAAGTCAAACATAACTACTGATCTTTACAGAAGCTGAGAGCAGCTCTCCTTCATTTAATTTTGCTTCTATTCCTTTTTCTCAAAAAAGCTCCAGGATCTTAATTACAGCAACAATTCCCAATGGACTGAGAATACTCTGACTGAGTAGGGTAATGAAGTGCACGAATTAACAGTGACACCGAATGATGCCTCCAGTCAATACCTTGCTATCTTACCCATTGAAGTAAGTACATTTTTACATTACTCCCAGCATAATTCAGTATGTGTGTGCATTGCAGCCAGAGGATCCAGCCAGATGGGTTCAAACCCTGTCCAAGGAATGTGAGAATTCAAGGGAGAAGGGAGAGATTCAAGAGATTCTCAAAAAAGAGGTTCATAACTTTCAAGCGGTGCTTAGCACTTCTTTGGAAATGCAGCATAGTTCCTGCAAATGCAGAAGTTCTGGGGTTTTTTTTGGTGATATGTTCAGGATTCACAAATCAAATGACAGTGGGAAAAAGCAGCAGAATAAGTGTCGTGGGTTAGGGCTGGTC
>NW_009696504.1:0-3827 GCF_000703405.1 Apaloderma vittatum | reverse complement strand
CCTTCAGCAAAGCTTGCCTTCCTACATGGTTAACTCATAGAGGGAGATAAAGCAGGCTATTCTTTTTAGTCTTGGCCACAAAAGAAGCCCATAAGAATTTTGTGCTTCAAAAAGGTATCTGCAATAGATGTGACAAATATGGCCATAAAGCCGACCAATGTCGCTCTCGAGTCTAAAAAGATAGTATGCCACTCCCGGAAAATGGGAGGAGGAGCGCTCTGATGGAAAGCGTCAGGATACAAATGACCCCATCAGAAACGACAGCTTATCCGGTTGTCTCGACGAACTCCGAGCCGCCACAAGAGGGAGCGCAGGACTTGACGTGGCCGTGGCCACCAACACAACCATAACTGACAATGCTGTTCATGTTGCTCCATCTACAGTGAATGGACCTTTAGGACATGGGTTAAGTGCATTGCTGCTGGGAAGATCATCATCATCCAAACAAGGAATTATAATTATTCCTGGTGTCATCGATGCAGACTACATAGGTGACATAGGTATTATGGTCCAAATTTTATACCCACCTGTAACTCTTATGCAAGGCACTCTCATTGCACAATTAGTACCATTTCGAGCTTGTGTTCCTATGTCCTCTGACATTGAAAGAGGTACTGGTAATTTTGGTTCCACAGGTGTTCCCCTTATTGCATTTTCTCAAGTAATTAGCCCTAGTAAACCTGTTCAAAATGCTAACATTGTAGGACCAGATCAAAAAAATAATTTCTAAAGTAAACATGATGATGGACACTGGTTCTAACGATACCATTGTTCCAGTTGGGTGTTGGCCTAACTCCTGGCCCTTAGACTCTGTTTCTGCAATGGTCACTGGAATTGGTGGCGCTCAGCCAACTCGAATAAGTGGACATTTTGTAAAAGTAATTGAAAAACAAGAAGGACTTGTTGCCAATGTGCGTCCGTATGTCCTGCATACTAACATTTGGCTGTTAGGAAGGGATGCACTTAATCAGTGAGAAGTGCATCTGATAACACCTTTTTAGTAGCGGCCATTGATGGGCGACCTATCCTTAAGTTAACCTGGCTGACACAGAATCCTGTATGGGTTGATCAATGGCTGCTGCCCGCGGAAAAGGTCGCACATTTAGAAGAATTAGTGGAAGAACAAGTGGCTGCAAGACATTTAGTACTGTCGACAAGTCCTTGGAATACACCTATGTTTACCATTCCTAAAAAATCTGGAAAATGGCGATTGTTAGAGGATTTAAGGGCTGTCAATGAGGTTCTGCAAGATATGGGAACTCTACAACCTGGAATTCCTACACGTGCAATGTTGCCAAAAAATAGGGATCTGATAGTAATTGATCTAAAAGATGGTTTCTTTACAATTCCATTGCATCCTAATGACTGTGAAAAATTTGCATTTACAGTACCATCAATTAATCAACAGGCTCCTTCTAAAAGATATCATTGGACTGTTTTGCCACAGGGTATGAAAAATTCACCCACCATTTGTCAGTGGTATGTGGATTTAGCTTTATCACAGTTTCGAATAAATCATTCCGATCATTTGATATATCATTATATGAATGATTTGCTTATCTCTGCTCAACAATTAAATAAGAGTCAGCTTTTGAATGTACTGACTAATGATTTACAACAGTGTGGTTTGGTTATAGCGACTGAAAAAGTGCAGTCAATTGCCCCTTGGAAATACCTCGGCTTGAAGGTAACTCTTTCTACTGTAAGACCTCAAAAGTTGATGCTGCATAAATCTATTACAAATGTACATAATGTTCAGAAACTTGTGGGAATTTACAGTGGATTCGTCCATACTGTGGAATCACTAATGAAGACCTCAAACCATTGCTACAGATGCTGTGTAAAGGACAGTTTATTTCTGAGCAATGTCAGCTAAATGAGGTTGGACAACAGAATTTAACTGTTATTGAGCAAAAGATTGCAACAGCATTCACGGGACAAATAGTTCCTGAATTACCAGTACAGCTGATCATCTATAACACAGACCTCGAAGTAGCTAGTCTTCTTTATCAATGGAATACAACTCAAAAGAACCCTCTTTCCATTTTGGAATGGATATTTTTGCCTTCTCAAGCACGCAGCACAGTTTTTACAAGAATTGAGGCATTGGGATGCTGTATATGCAAAGCAACAGACCGATACTTACAAATTTCTGGGAAATATATGTAGATAAAATTACTTTGCCATTACAGCAAGAACAAATTACCATGGCAATTCGGAGTTGTGACACTTTTGCTTTAGCATTGTTACGCAATGCTGCTATTATTGACAATCATCTGCCACATCCTTTATTTAAAACGTCTCTGACAATGGAATCAGCTTCGATTGTTAGTGATGACCCCCTGAATGCTTTAACTGTATTCACTGACACTAGTAGTCGCACGAAAAAGGCTGGGTTTGTGTGGCAAGAACAAGGAACTTGGCATTCAGAAACTGTTATTGCTGAAGGATCTGTACAAATATTGGAACTAGTAGCAGTGACTCGTGTATTCGAGAAATGGGCAATGGAACCAATCAATATTGTCTCTGATTCCAAATATGTGGTTGGTATTGTCTCTCGATTTCATTGTGCATTGCTGAAGGACGTACAGAATCCTACGCTTTTTCAAACTTTGTGTTCACTTTGGCATTTGCTTAATGCTCGTATGCATCTCTTTTTTATCACACATCTTAAAAGTCATACTAGTCTACCTGGCCCACTTGTAGAAGGGCATCGTCAAGTGGACGAACTGTTTACTGTATATATGTCTTCTTCATCACCATTACCTAATGTTCTAGGACAAGCATGACTATCTCACAGTTTTTTCCATCAGTCTGCAAAAGCTTTGAGAAATCAGTTAAAAACTACATTGTCTGATGCTCGCGCAATTGTTGCAGCGTGTCCAGATTGTGCAAAACTTCCTAATTTACAAGCTGAGGCAACTAATCCTAGAGGTCTTGCTGCAGTCCCTTACAGTTATGGCAAACAGACATTACTGAATACTGTCCTTTCGGTCGTCTTAAATATATTCATGTTTCTGCAGATACTTATTCACATATGTTTTGGGCAACATTACATCCTTCTAGTAATAGTAAAGCAGTTCAAAACCACTTACTATCATGTTTTGCTGTTATAGGCGTCCCTAGCAAAATTAAAACAGATAATGGTCCTGACTATAAGGCAGAATCATTAGCTCTTTTTCTGCATGCCTGGGGTGTGTCTCATTTGTTTGGAATCCCGTATAATTCCACAGGACAAGCAATTATTGAAGGGACCCATCGCACATTAAAAGATTTCCTGTCTGTTATTCGAAGGGGGGAAGACATGAGGCATGCAACAGCGCAGGAACTTTTATGTAAAGTCCTGTATGTGTTAAATTGGCTCAACCCTCGAGGACAGGAATCAGAAATTGCAGCCCATAAACGCTCTGCTTCGATCACTCGTGAGACAGAAGAATCACATTTTAAGCCACAGGTTCAAGTTTTTAACCCAGCATTAAATACTTGGGAAGGTCCTCACGATTTATTAACCTGGGGACGCAGGTATGCTTGTGTTTCTACAGGTACAGCAACGCTTAAGTGGCTTCCAGCCAAGTGGGTTCGCCCTTGGGTGGCAAATGACAAAGCTGGACAGGACAAGGAATTTGACGGACCCAGAGGCAGAAAGTCACCGAGAGTACCGTCTACAGAGAAACCCTTGCACTATGGTTGGCAACAACACAGCAACAGAGTGTTTATGATATTTTACAATAGCTTGGACTGCGTGAACCAGAGGGTTTACAGCAACGATTACACACTGCTTGTTTAGTTCATTAATATTTTTGCAGGCCCTGGATATGTGCTTATTG
>NW_009696503.1:2496-2708 GCF_000703405.1 Apaloderma vittatum | reverse complement strand
AGGAACACCTCTGTGAAGATATATTTAAGAAACTGGGAAAAAAGAACTGTTCCACATAACAACTGGCAGAGAGATAGAGGAGTGAGAATATGTGAAGACACTAAGGTCAACGAAGAAGCAAGGGGGAGGATGTGCTCCAAGCACTGGAGAAGAGAGATCCCGGGGATGTAGTGAAGACCACGGTGAAGCAGGCTGTCCCCCTGCCCCCCCTG
>NW_009696503.1:0-2478 GCF_000703405.1 Apaloderma vittatum | reverse complement strand
GTCCACTGTGTAAGGACTCCACACCGTGTGGGTGGATGCCTGAAGGGGGCTGTAGCCCGTGGGAAGCCCGCATTGGAGTAGGTCACCGTCAGAGCCTGTAGCCCGTGGAAGAGCAAATGCCCACACTGGAGCAGGTTGGCTGGCAGGACTTTTGTGACATTGCAGGGGACTCATGCTGGAGCATTTTCCCCCTGAAGGACTGCACCCCATAGAGAAACTCATGCTGGGGCAATTTTTGATGAATTGTTTCTCATGGGAGGACTTGCGTTGGAGAAAGGTGTGTGAAAATCGTCTCCTGTGAGAGGGACCCCACAATGGTCCAGGGGAAGAGTGAGGAGTCCTGCCCTGCAGGAAGAAGCAGTGGTGAAAATGACATCAGATGAACTGATGACAACCCTCATTCCCTGTCCCTGTGCACTGCTCAGGGGCAGAAGGAGGATAAACTGGGATTGACATCAAGCCCAGGAAGAAGGGAGGGATGGGGGGAAGGAGTTATTTTTTTAAGATCTGTTTTTATTTCTCACTACTCTTCTCTGATTTGTTCTTTAATAAATGTAACTAATTTCCCCAAAATCAAGTCTGTTTTACCTGGGATGGTAACATATCAGAATTCTCATTCCCCATCCGCTTGCACTGTTCAGGGTGAGAGGATAGAAAAGTCAGGAGTGAAGTTGAGCCTGGGAAGAAGGAAATGATGGGGAGAAGATGTTTATAGATTTGTTCTTATTTCTCATTATCCTACTCTGTTTAATTAGTAGTATATTAAAATAATTTCCCCAAGTTGAGTCTGTTTTGATCATGACAGTAATTGGTGAGTCATCTCCCTGTCTTTATATTGACCCACAAGCTTTTTGTCGTATTTTTCTTCTCCTGCCCTGTTTAAAATGAGGAGCTTGGTGGGCACCTGGCAACCAGCCAAAGCCAACCCACCACAATGTATACAATTAATCCTAAATTAGGTAACCAACAACTTTCAGCAATCCTAGAATCAGCATTGCAGTTACGTTTTCATTCTGATGCAGTACTGCCTTTAGCTTGATTATTATGGTCCATTTTGTCAGTAAATAACCTGACTACAGTGATTCCTGTGTCATTTTTCATCTGGAGTATTGTTACTCCGCCTGTAGATGGACATAACTTCTTTAAGATTTAGAAAATTCCAGCTACTGTAAAATATTTCAGTACCTTTTCTCCATAGCGCAAGCAAACAGAAACATTATTGAGTTTATCCCTTCTGCCCTATTTTGCCTCTCCACAGATTATCAAATCAAATCAATTCAAGGTCTTTGTTCTTATCATAAAGGTTCTCCATGACCTGAGCCAAGGCTATCTAACACTGCAAGCAAAATCTCTGAGATAAACACACTTTCTCTGGTACCATGGAAATTTGTACAGTAAATAGAATTACTTGTGTGTAAGACAATTCTGCACTGACTGTCGGGACTGTGGAGTAAACACTCTAAACTTCACCAGTATGAGTGCCCGGTTATCATGTTATTTGTACACTGTGCGGATACTCGCAGAACAGATTGTGGTGAACAAAGGTGAGATGTAGGGAGGGGTTAGTTCAGATCAACTCTGTCTTGCCTTAATGGACCCTTCTGTGATGGTCCAAAGGGGATTTTGAAAAATGACTCATCCCTGAGTTATTCCAGAATAAAACGGCAGACAAAGGACCAACACCTGAATAGAAACAAAACCCAGATAAAAAAACTGAGTCTCATATCATAGAATCATAGAACCATAGAACAGTTTCAGTTGGAAGAGACCTTTAAGATCATTGAGTCCATCCTTTTCCTAGCCCTATCAACACCACTAAACCGTGTCCCTCAGCACAACATCCACCCGTCTCTTAAACACCTCCAAGGATGATGACTCAACCACCTTCCTGGGCAGCCTGTTCCAATGGCTGACAACTCTCTCAGTAAAGAAATTTTTTCTAATATCCAACCTGAATGTCCTTTGGCTCAACTTCAGACCATTTCCCCTTGTCCTGTGACTCACCATTAGGGAGAATCGACCAACTCCCACCTCACTACAACCTCCTTTCAGGTAGTTGTAGAGAGCCATAAGGTCTCCCCTCAGTCTCCTCTTCTTCAGGCTAAACAGTCCCAGATTCCTCAGCTGTTCCTTGTATAGAATCACAGAATCATAGAATGGCCTGGGCTGGAAGGGACCTTAGAGATCATTTAATCCAACCTCTCTGTCATGGGCAGGGACACCACCTCTCGAATAGATCAGGCAACACATGGGGACCAAACGCGAATCGAACCCACGACCTTAGTGTTATCAGCACCAAGCTCAACCGACTCAGTATGACATATAACAACATATATTCAACCACTGTCTGTTCCTAAGAGGTGTTAAATTCCTCTGAGTAAATCAAGACATGTTAATTTGTCTGAGTCATCGATGTGCTACCTATCACACAGTTAGTAGGAGGCACTCAGGAGAGATAAGGGGAAATCCCATCATACC